>NC_092710.1:63015219-63315219 GCF_047496885.1 Scyliorhinus torazame | reverse complement strand
TGTGTAAATACTTCGGTTTAACATCTGGTGTGTTAGTGTGTCTGTCCTTCTTGGGGCCAATTAAACCCTTATAATTGGTCACAGTTTGTGACTCTCTTCCCATTTTCTTCCCCAAAACTAATGTTTGGACACGGCACACTTCCCAATGGTGGACCAGTGCTAGGTTTATCATCCAAATGTTCTAGGATGTAAATAGCATCTGGCAGCAACCCAAAGGTTGCCTAAATAAAATTACCTGTTTTTGAAAGAAAAGTTCGAATGAGGTGCGTGTGGGCCACGACGGGTAAAATTTGGGTGGAGTCCCCGGGTAGGATGGCTACCAATACCGTATCTTCCCTACCCGAGCGTTTTTGACCGGGGGGGGGGGGTCCCCGGGGGGGGGGGGGGTCTCCGGGGGGGGGGGGTCCCCAGGCTGGGCGGGTCTCACGCCGTTTCTCCACTGCCTGAGCGACCAAAGAACGGATAAAAATGTAGTCATCATGGTGGGATTACTGTTCTGATTCTACCATCAAATCAGAAGAGTAGCTACGATCGGGCGTCTGGTCTGGTGACCAGGTATCAGCTGAAAAGCTAGTTCCTCTGAATGGGCATCTGGTCTGGGGACCAGGTATCTGTGGACAAGTTGGTACCGCTGAACAGGCGTCTGGCTTGTCCAATTGGAAAAGAGCTAAAAAGTTCAGGTGAATGGGTGTGGGGCGGTGAGAACATTCTCCTGTAGGACGAACAACATTTAACAAACAGACAGACAACATAAAACATTCTGCAGGTTCCATCAGGAAGGACAACACTTTTCACCAAGTGTCTCCTTTAAATCATCATGTGGACACCTCAGTTCTCGGTTGCGAACAGGGTCGCAAAAGGGTTGGCGGAGTCAGGCCCGAGGTCGTCACTGTCTCCCGGGTGCCAAACTCTGGAGTGGATCAGGGCGGAAAGGGCTGCGTGGTGTGAGTTGGGATCGTCCTCGTCATTGCGGACGAGTCTGCAGGAGTTGGCGCGGTGCCAATGAGTGGTGTCGAGTTGGGTGGGGACAAAGTCGGGGTCGTCCGTGTAGTTTGATGGTCGGTGGTGGGGTTTATTTAAGTAGGTGATGAGGAAGGGGTCACTGGAGTCGAGGTCGGAGTTGCTGGGTGTGGGACCAGGATGGTAGGGAGGCGTGCTGTGGCTGTCGTCAGAGTCACAGTCGCTGTCTATGCTGCTGCAGTCTGTGGGCGTTCCGGGGCGGAGCGTAAAGTTCGTGGGTGGAGTCGGTGGCGAGTCCAAGCCTGGGCTGGACGTGGAAGGGGTGGGTGTGGTTACGTTGGCTATGGGCGTGGTTTGGTCGGCTGCGTCAAGCATGATGTGGTGGGAGTGGTTTGACTGTGGTCCATAAACCTTGAGCTGGTTTATGCGAAACCATGCAGTCTTACCATTTTGGTATTTAATTTTATATACCGACGGGCTTATTTTGTCCGTAATTGAATAGGGACGCGAGTATTTTGAAGACAGAAACGTGCTGGGGTTGTACACGGACAACATTACTTGCTGTCCTATGTTGTACTCCGTGACTTGTACTGCCTTAGCAAAACAGGCCTTGCTCTGTTTCCTTTTAGTGCCCAGTTTAACAGCGGCTGCTAGCTGAGCCGTTTTTATATTTGCAAGTAGTTGTTCCACGGCCTTCTCGTGGGTGAGGGCCGTGACTTCGGGGCTGGTTAGGTCTAAACCTAGCAAGTATTCTGTCCCTTTCATGGGGCGTCCGGTCATGAGGGTGTGCGGGGTGAAACCTGTGGAGGTGGAAACAGTGTTACGCAAAAACATCAGCGCAAAGGGGAGGACCGAATCCCAAGTGGTGTTGTTTTGCTGGACCATTTTTCTAAGGGTGGTTTTTAGGGTCCGATTCATGCGCTCCACTATACCACTCGACTGAGGGTGGTACGCAATGTGACATTTTTTGGTTATGCCAAATATCGTGAGGACGTTCTGCATGACCCATCCCGTAAAGTGAGAACCTTGGTCCGATTCAATACTGCGGGTAGTCCCCATATTGTGAAGAGGTGGTGGGTTAGGATTTTGGCGGAGGTTTTCGCGGTGTTGGTGTGGGCTGGAAATGCTTCCACCCACTTTGTAAAAGTGTCAATGACCACCAGAACATATTTATAGCCATTCCTGCAAGGGGGCAATGGACCTATAAAATCGATCTGGAGGTTAGTCCAGGGGCCGTTAACGGGTCGGGTGTGGCTGAGATGTGCCTTTTTGGCATACCGATCTGGGTTGTTTTGCGCGCAGATGAGGCAATTTTCGATGTAATGGGATACATCCTCTTTAAGATTTGGCCACCAACAAAGCTGCTTGAGGTGGGCTGCGGTGGGTTCTATTCCCTGGTGTCCATGGCCGTCATGGAATAGACAGATCATCTGATTCCTATCTTGCACAGGAACCACGTAAAGGCTGTCTTTTAGCACCACACCATCATGTGTGGTTATGGTATTCCGGAACCTCTCGTATGAGGCTGGAAACTTCCCTTTCACGATCTCAATAAGAGCACTATCCTGCTTCTGGGCTGCTACTAGATCCTCGATCCTAGTCTGCGTGACCTGAACTGCACTCATTGGCGCACTCACTGGGGCGCTCCCGGGGGGCTTCCAAAAGTACCCATGCCTGGATCCTGCCTTAGCTAGCGCGTCGGCTTTTACATTTCCAGGGGGGAGGAACGATGGTGGCTGCAGACTTTTATAATGCCAAAAGTCCTGTTCTTGGCCTTTTCCAGAATATGGCGGAGTAATGGGGCTGAGGGGAGGGGTTTGCCATCCGCGGAAACAAATCCTCTTGTTTCCCAGAGGGGCAGAAATTCGGTGAGGCTGTTGCAGACGTACAGACTGTCTGAATATATGTCTGCTGGGCTGGGGAAGGAATCTGGGTGGTCTACAATGTAGGCGATGGCCGCAAGCTCTGCAGCCTGCATGCCTAAGTGCCCAGGCAATTTTAATGCGATTTCTTCGAGGGTGCTTCCCTGCGCGTCATAGAACATAGAAACATAGAACATAGAAAATACAGCACAGAACAGGCCCTTCGGCCCACGATGTTGTGCCGAACCTTTGTCCTAGATTAATCATAGATTATCATTGAATTTACAGTGCAGAAGGAGGCCATTCGGCCCCCCGAGTCTGCACCAGCTCTTGGAAAGAGCACCCTACCCAAACTCAACACCTCCACCCAACACCAAGGGCAATTTGGACATTAAGGGCAATTTATCATTGGCCAATTCACCTAACCCGCACATCTTTGGACTGTGGGAGGAAACCGGAGCACCCGGAGGGAACCCACTCAGACACGGGGAGGACGTGCAGACTCCGCACAGACAATGACCCAAGCCGGAATCGAACCTGGGACCATGGATCTGTGAAGCAATTGTGCTATCCACAATGCTACCGTGCTGCCCTTAAGAACAAATAAATCTACACTATATCATTTTCCCGTAATCCATGTACCTATCCAACAGCTGCTTGAAGGTCCCTAATGTTTCCGACTCAACTACTTCCACAGGCAGTGCATTCCATGCCCCCACTACTCTCTGGGTAAAGAACCTACCTCTGATATCCCTCCTATATCTTCCACCTTTCACCTTAAATTTATGTCCCCTTGTAATGGTGTGTTCCACCTGGGGAAAAAGTCTCTGGCTGTCTACTCTATCTATTCCCCTGATCATCTTATAAACCTCTATCAAGTCGCCCCTCATCCTTCTCCGCTCTAATGAGAAAAGGCCTAGCACCCTCAACCTTTCCTCGTAAGACCTACTCTCCATTCCAGGCAACATCCTGGTAAATCTTCTTTGCACCTTTTCCAGAGCTTCCACATCCTTCCTAAAATGAGGCGACCAGAACTGTACACAGTACTCCAAATGTGGCCTTACCAAAGTTTTGTACAGCTGCATCATCACCTCACGGCTCTTAAATTCAATCCCTCTGTTAATGAACGCGAGCACACCATAGGCCTTTTTCACAGCTCTATCCACTTGAGTGGCAACTTTCAAAGATGTATGAACATAGACCCCAAGGTCTCTCTGCTCCTCCACAATGCCAAGAACTCTACCGTTAACCCTGTATTCCGCATTCATATTTGTCCTTCCAAAATGGACAACCTCACACTTTTCAGGGTTAAACTCCATCTGCCACTTCTCAGCCCAGCTCTGCATCCTATCTATGTCTCTTTGCAGCCGACAACAGCCCTCCTTACTATCCACATAATCCACATAAATCCCACAACCTGTTATGCGTTGCCCATCCAGGATTGTGGAAGATCCATCCACATAAATCCTGATGGGGTCACACATGTCCGGGAGAGGGGGGTTCTGAGATGGAGTGGCTAGTTTTCTGGGGGATGTTCTGGCTATAAAGGGGCCTGTATTATGGTGGGGCGAGATGATTTCACACTCATGGGGGGTTCCGGGGTATTGTAGATTGTCCGCTAGGTCTGTGTGAGTCTTTGTCCGTTTTACTGTGATGTCCCATCCTTGTAAGAGAAGGGTCCACCTAGCAGCGTGGATTTGGCTGACGGTACCGACTTTAAGTCGTACGTCCAGTAAAAGTTGTGTGGGGGTGTGTTCGGTCAAGATGGCGATGGGGCCCAGTCCGGTAATATAGGAAAAGTACTGGACTGCCCAGAAAACTGCGAGCAGGTGCCTCTCACAGGCTGAAAATCCCTGCTCCACAGCGTCTAAAATTCGGGAGGCATAAGCTACGGGTCTTAGCTAGTCGTGCCGCTCCTGCAGGAGCACGGCTGAAAGGGTGCGGTCTGTGGTCGCTACCTCTATGGTGAAAGAGGAAAGCGGGTCGGGAACTTGTCGTGCGGGGGCGGCTATGAGTGCCTGTTTTAGTGATTCCACAGCCTCCGTATGCTGCAGAAGCCATTCCCAGGGGGTTCCTTTCTTTAGGAGGTCTGAGAGGGGCGCTGCCTTGCTGGCGAAACCGTCAATGTGGTTTCGGCAGGAGCCAACCAGCCCTAAAAACGACCGGAGGGCTGACACGTGTTGGGGAAGGGGCAATTTGGCGATCGAGTCAATTCTTTTGTGCTCGATCTCGCGTTTGCCGTGTGTGATGATTGTACCCAAATATATCACCTTTTCTTCCAATATATGGGCCTTCTTGTGGTTTACTTTACAGCCAATGGAGTGTAGTAACCCCAGGAGTTCGGACAGAAGCTCAATGTGCTCTGCCTTTGTGTCTGTCTGCAGTAATAGGTCGTCTACATACTGTACCAGACATTCGGGGCGAGAAAGTTTTGCTAGTCCATTTGCCAGCTGTCGGTGGAAAATGGAGGGGGAGTTGTGGAAGCCTTGTGGCAGGCATGTCCACGTGTACTGCTGAGCTCGGAAAGTGAAGGCAAATTTGTACTGGCACGCCTTTGCCAATGGAATGGACCAGAACCCATTACTGACGTCCAAAACCGTGAAATATCGGGCATGGAGTCCCTGTTTGAGCATGGTCTCGGGACTTGTTGCAACGGTGGGGGCTGCTGCGGGGGTGACTTTATTGAGTTCGCGATACTCAATGGTTAAACGCCATGATCTGTCGGGTTTCCTTACTGGCCAAATCGGGGCATTGTTAGTCGAGGCTACCGGTCTTAGGATGCCCTGTTCTAACAAGCTTTCTATGACCTTTAGGATTTCTCCCTCTGCTTCTGGGGGAAATCCGTACTGTTTCTGGGGTCTTGGGTCTGGTCCGGTTATCTGTACGGAGCCGGTCATCCGTCCACAGTCGTGTTTATGGGTTGAAAATGCTGCCCTGTTTTTCTGCAGGACTGCCCTAACCTGTCTGTCCGTGCTGAGTGTGCTGGGGTTAAACCAAAACTCGCCTACGGCGCTGATTTTGTTCATGTAGTCCCCTATATTGAGTGCTGCGGGGGTTCTAGCGGATTTCGCCATCTTCCAGACACACTGGTTGACTGGATCGAAGGAGAGGTGGTGTGAGTTCATAAAATCGATCCCTACAATGTGCTCTGCTGTTGGGGGCAGGTCGACTAACACTACAGGGTGCTTTGTATTAATATTTCCGATCTGGATTGGTACAGGGGTCGTGATATGCCCATGTTGTGAGTGGCCTGTGAAGCCGCTGAGGGTGATCGTGGATGTGGTGGGCCACGTGTCCTTACCAAGGGTGGAGGAATTTAAGGTTGTGCGGGACCCTCCTGTGTCCCAAAGAAGCTCGATCGGCTGTCCCCTAACCTTTGCTGCGACTACGGGTCGTCCTGACCTATCCCAAAGGATATCGCAGACCCAGCTGGGGGAGCCTATACACCGTCAGTCCGTTCCGGTCACGTCTGTCTGATCGGACTGGGCGCTAACGCTATGTATGAGCTCTGCCTTTTTCTTATTGAGAGTGCCGGTCTGAGGGTCTCTCTGTGTTTTTTTTTAGGGCCATTGCATTCTCTAGCAAAATGTCCCAACTGTCCGCAATTGTAGCACTCTTGCGGTTTGGCTGGGGGGCTGTTCTTTCCCTCGTTTCCCCAGGCGGGGTTGTGGAGAGTGGTCCTTACTGCCTGCACGTCTGCGGTGGCTTGGTTTTCCTCGGGGGGCTCTAGCTGCTGATTTGCCGTGAGCCGCTTGTTCCCAAACGCGGGACAATCTTTTGACCACCCACTTCTCATTATGAGCCTCCTCTGAGGGGTCATAATTACTACAGGCATTCTGTCCTGCTTCCGTGGCATGGGAGATAAGGGTGCGGGTCCACTTGGCCATATTGTCTGGGGACAAACGGGCATGGTCTCCGTTGCCGAAAACGGCTTCAAAGTGAATCCACAAGCGTCCTGCGAACGCTGTGGGGTGTTCAGACTTTTTCTGTCTGCATTTATTCAGACCGTCTACGGGGTCGCCCAGGTTGTACCCGATCGCATCCAGGATCACGGTATGCATTTCTGCAAGGGTGCCTCCTCCTACATTCTGTGGGTCGGGAAGGGCTGCTGCGACCGATGGGTCTAAGCTGAGGACCGTGAGCTTCACCTGCTCTTTCACATCCAGGCCATACATGGTCGCCTGGTGTTTGACGGTGGCAAATAAATGGTGTGGGTCTGAAGCGGGGAGGAACGGTGTGATTTTGGCACACGCGTCCCGTAATTGGGTCACTGTGAGGGGGGTGGAATATAAGACCTCCGCCTCGTCTGCTGTGGCGGTGCGGTGGGTTGTTACAGGGTTCATGGGAGCCTGTATTATCTGTTGTGTGGGGGGTGGGTGTGCTTTCCTCCTTTGGGGTTTTCCCTGCGCACATGCTTCCTGAACATATCTCTGCGCTGTCTCTTGCAATTCTTCCCAATCAGGGCTGTCTTCCTGGTCTAAACTTTCCCCAAAGGTTTCTTGAAATCTCTTTTGGACAGAAAGCAATGCTTTCAAGTCTGCAATCTGCTTTCGGCACTTTGCATGGTCCAAAGTACTCTGCCTTTGTTCCGTGGTTGTGGCGTGGAGCGCTCTCAAGGCTGCCTTGAGATCACTGCGTTGTTTCTGGAGCGTCTCTAACTGGTTTTCTGTTTCCTTCTTTACCAGGACTGCACGCTGCAGGTCCTGATAAGCCTTTTCATATTGTGACTGGAAACTACTCAAGTGCGCCAGACAAGATTGGTGACCCGGTTTGGCATCAGCCACCTCTTCGTCCTTTGCTGCTAATTTCCCTTTTAACTCCAGGTTCTCTTTCTCAATTTCGCATACATCGATTTTACTCGTTCGATGTATGCCTTCTATTTCCTTGCGGAGCGTCCTGACGACCTCCTCTGTGCCTCGCAATTGTGCCAGACAGGACACAATTGCCATCGGCTTGCGCGTTTTTGCTAAACTCTTTCTGTGGATCTCACTCAGGTTCTCCCACCAAGTATGCCCTATACTTCCAGGGCCTGAGTCGTCGTTGTTGCAGAAATCCTTCCACATGGGCCATCCTTTGCCCTGCAGAATTTTGTGGATTTCCACGTCTCAAACGGGACACTGTCCCGCTCCTACGCTGCTGACTGGTGCGACAGCAAAATCTTCGGGGTTCATGAGGCGCTGCATCGCTTGCATTGCCTGCATGGCTCTCTCTTATCTGCTTGTTACGTTCGAATTTGGAACAGGGGGCTAAGGTGGTGTGGTAGATGCGGGTACGGCTTGCGCTAATTTCCGAAATACCAACTGCCGATAGTTTTGACGCAACAAAAAATCTATCAGTTTTGCCTTATAACCCTGTTAGTTACGCATGCATATACACTCTTCCGAATTGTGAATTATTAACCAGAACCGCTTGAACACTTGTGGGTTTTTTTTTTTTTGTTTCCGATTGGATTCTAATTCAAATGTTGGGGTTCTCCCGGAGTGGTTTTCCACTTCTAAGTCGGGTCCCGCAAGGGTGTCGCCAATTATGTTGCTCTTTTTAGCCTTAGTCTATTGGCTCCGATTATGTCACCTTTGCTCACGAGTCGCCAGGTATCTTTATGATACCGCCACGTGGTTCAAGTTCAGGTTATGATGAATAATACAGCACACCGCTTAGTAAGGATTAAAACAACGGTCATTTATTATATACAACGAGCAATATTAATACCCCAATACTACTTTCTATATAATAAACCTATCACTACTGGCCAATACTTAACGTAGGAAGAGCCCACCAGGTCAGGGAAACGAATGGCTTGTCCAATCAGATCTGGCCCGTGGGATTCAAAAGGCTGCTACAGGTCAGTGGCTAGGTGTCTCTACCGGATAGCGATCGCTGGATTCAAACTTACAGTTGCCGGTTGCTGTTCTTGCGAAGGTCTCGAGCAGGCGAAGAGGAGAAAGAGAGAGATCTGAACTTGGCCCCTCACTTTTATAGGGCCCAGGGGCTTCCCGCCTCCCAGGGCGGCCCTTGACCCTGAGTCCCAAGTGATTGGATTTGTTCCCAATCCCTGGGGTTGATGTGTCCAATGGTGAGGCGATTCCCCGATCGGGGGGGGGGGGGGGGGGGGTCGTTCACCTGTCTTTGTTTCGGCCACTGCAGGCGCCGACAGGACTGACCCGGTATTCAATTGCTAATATGTTGCAATTGTTCCCGGGGATAGCCGATTTAACTGCAGATGTCTGGATAGATGGGCTGCAAACAGTCCTGAATGTAACTGCAAATACCTGGGTTGATGGGCTGTTGATAGCCCTGAGTATCGATCTGGGCTAACTTCCCCAGAGCCGAATATGCAATACTGTCTGCAGCTGCCTGCTTGTGTCTTGTTAGCTGCTTTTCCCGGCAGTCTTTCGGGTTAGCCATTTCAAACTGGGTTTTGGCCAGATTAATCGGAACGCAGCCATTTTACGTGGCTACAATTGTCACAAGTAGGCTTCAATTAAGTTACTGTGAAAATCCCCTAGTCGCCACATTCCGGCGCCAGTTCGGGGAGGCTGGTATGGGAATTGAACCGTGTTGCTGGCCTGCCTTGGTCTGCTTTAAAAGCCAGCGATTTAGCACAATGTGCCAGAACTTGTGACGATGATTTGATAGACTTGGCAAGCAGTTAATCGGGAATGGAAACTTTGCAGCGTTCTCCTATTGGGACCTGGGGTTGATGGGGCCAGAAAGAAAGTTCCAAAAGGAAGATGGATCTTTCGAAGAGTGACATTTTTAAAATCTTTGCTGGGAAGAGATTCAGGCGTGCTGCAATTTTAAATCTCTTTCTCTCTCCGCCTATTAATTTAGAGAGCTTTCTGCAGTCTGCAATTTCTGAGTGGATATATGGTTCTGACGACGCTCGCTACAAAGAGCTACGTCAGCAGCAAAGAACAATCTCACAACTATTAATTCCTTTTTCATTTTAAACCTTTCACCACCATTTCAGCCGTGCGTGTCTGTCCTGAGTGTGTCTAAGTGGAGGTTGAGACAGGGTTTAGGCATTATGCAGATTGTTTCGCCATTGTTCTGTTATTTATTCATATATTCATTTTTTCTCTTGTTATCAATAAATCGCTTGTTAACATTTTTGCTTATAAATCTGTTGTCTGTATCTCATTGGAGCAGCCTAGGACGAAATGCTCGACAGGTTTAGAAGAATTATTTGTTTATTCACTTATGTTGCAACCCCAGGGTCGAGAGGCACTGGAACTGACCCCGTGCTTGCCCGTGGTGTCGTGACGTCAATTACAGAATGACGTGCCAAGTACGTTCAAGTAGAACATCATCTGTTTACTTGAGTTCTCAAGTGCGGCGTAAAGCAATTCTGCATTGCAACACCAGGTTTCTTTAAGTTATTTCTTCCGTGAGCCCTACACCACGCTGCCCCAGACCTTGAAGATGTGGCTTGCGACGTCTCAGCACAATAGGAAATAATACTTAGGAGTTAATAATTCAGGAAGCCCTTTTCGCCGAAGTTTATGTCCTAGATTACTCGCAAAACGAGAAATCTGTACGTTATGGTTCACAGATTTTCTCCAAACTTGTAGACAGCACTAAGCTTCGTGCTCGTGTGCAGAGGATTCTAAGAGGCTGCAGTGGTCAAATAATTGGCAAATGTAATATAATTTGGGAATATGTGAGATTACCCACTTTGGTGGAAAAAACAGAAAGGCAGAATATTATCTGAATAGTGGCAGTTTAAGAAAAGGGGAAGTGTAAAGAGTCCTGGGTGTCATGGTGGAACAATCCCTGTGAGGAAATTTAATGGCATGCTGGCCTTCGTAGTGAGAGGATTTCAGTATCGCAGTAGGGATGTTTTGCTGCAGGTATACAGGGCATTGGTGAGGTCACACCTTACGTATTGTGTGCAATTTTGGTCTCCAAGTTTGAGAAACGACATTATTGCTATTGAGGTTGTCAAGCGAAGGTTCACCAGTCTAATTGCCGGGATGACATGACTGGACTTGTACTTACTGGAGTTTCGAATAGTGAGAGGGACCTCATAGAAACATGAAATCCTGATGGCTTAGACAGGCTAGATGCGGGAAGAATATTCCCGATGTTGGGGAGGTCCAGAATTTAGGGTCCCCGCCGAAGAATAAGAGGTAAGCCATTCAGGACTGGAAAGAGGAAGAACGTCTTCACTCAGAGTTGTGAACTTGTGGAGTTCTCGACCACAGAAAAGCGTTGTGGCGATTCCGATGGGTATATTCCAGAGTCAGCTGGACGTGGCCTTTCCGGGTTAAGGGATCAAGGGGTATTGAGAGAAAACGGGACTGGGATACTGAATTTTCATGATCAGCTATCGTCATATTGAATGGTGGTGCAGGCGCGAGGGCGGAATTGCCGATTCCTGCACCTAATTTCTATGTTTCTATATTTTAGGGACTGTTTGGATTGAGCATAATCGATGGAAAACATTGAGTTCTATAATAACCTTTGCCAATTTCCAGCGTTATTCAACCAGCCATTTCCATCGATGATGAACTATTTTGAAAGCTTCAAATGCATGAGATTCATTACTTCCAATGATGGTTCTCTTTATAACAGGATAACAGAAGGAAGGCGAACCAAGTGCTGAGAAGGGTTCACAGCAGAGAGGTAAAGTACCAATTGTGACAGTAGAGGTATTACGGTACCTGGTAATGCTGGAACACCATTGGTAGAAATTGTATGCTTCCTATTGGTCAAGCTGGATGGTAGCTCAGCCCTGCTAGGCGGGGTATAAGAGCCCATGCCGCCCCAGCAGCCTTCATTCTGTACCCGAGCTGTTGGGGGAAACATCTAGCTTATTAAAGCTTTCAGTTGGACTATAACCTCGCTTTGGTAGTCATTGATCGTGCATCAATTTAAGAAGCTAGATTTAAAAGGATGGAGCTCCTAATCAAGCCAGAGTGTCTGCAGCTCAGCCCCCATGCGGTGAACTCAGCGGCAATCTTCAAGCACTGGCTGGCGTGTTTTAAAGGATATCTCTGGATGGCCGAAAACACATCCACGCGAGAACAGAAAATGCAAGTCCTGCACTCGAGGGTGAGCCCGGAGATTTGCACCCTCATCGAGCAAGCGAAAGACTTCGATGCGGCAATAGAGCTGCTAAAAGGACATTATATTCGCCCGGTAAACCAGGTCTACGCCCGACATCTGCTAGCGAAGAGGCAACAAATCCCTGGGGAATCGCTGGAAGAATTCTACCGTGCGCTCCTGGTGTTGGGGAGAAACTTCAGCTGCCCGCAATTTTCGGCGAGCGAACACACTGAACGCCTGGTGCAGGACGCTTTTGTGGCAGTTATGCTGTCCTCCCAAATCCGCCAGCACGACACTCTAGGTCTCAAGGATGCACGTGCCCTTTCTGTGGCCTCCAGAAAAGCCCACGCTTACGTTCCCGACCGCGCAGCAGCCCCCTGGGCAGCGTGGAACCCCCTCCGCAGCCGACCCCGAGACATCCCCCATTCCCCCCACAAGCTTGTGCTGCAGGGCAGCCTGGCAACCCCGAGGGGCCCCGCTGCTACTTTGGCGGGCAGGCCAAGCACCCCCGCCAGCGCTGCCCGGCCTGCAAAAGATGCGGTAAAAAGGGCCATGTCATGGTGGCATGCCAGGCCCGTGCGGATGCCGCGGTCTCCAGCTCGGCCGACCACACACTGCCCGAGGAAACACTCAACTGCTGCGATTAGCCTCGGTGACTCTGGATCAATCCCGGCCTCAAACACTCTCAACTGCTACAACGACTGTATTCATCAACGGGCACGAGACATCCTGCCTAATCGAGTCTGGGAGCACGGAGAGCTACATACACCCCAACATGGTAAGGCGCTGTTCTCTCCTCGTCCACCCCGTTAATCAAAAAATCTCCCTGGCCTCCGGTTCCCACTCAGTAGAGATAAAGGGGTTTTGTGTAGCAAACCTCGCAGTCCAGGGAAGGGAGTTTAAAAATTACCAGCTCTACGTCCTTCCCCACCTCTGCGCTGCCACACTCCTAGGTTTAGACTTCCAGTGTAATCTCCAAAGTCTAACTTTCAAATCGGTGGCCCCCCCTCACTGTCTGTGGCCTCGCGACCCTTAAGGTCGACCCGCCTTCCCTGTTTGCGCACCTCACACCGGATTGCACCAGGAGCAGATGGTACAGTGCCCAGGACCGGATCCTTATTAGGTCAGAGGTCCAAAGGCTACTGAGGGAAGGAGTCATTGAAGCTAGCAACAGTCCCTGGAGAGCTCACGTAGTAGTAGTGAAGACCGGGGAGAAGCATAGAATGGTCATCGACTACAGTCAGACCATCAACAGGTTTACGCAGCTGGACGAGTACCCTCTCCCTCGCATATCCGACCTGGTAAACAGGATCGCGCATTACAAAGTCTTCTCCATGGTGGATCTCAAGTCCGCCTATCACCAGCTCCCCACCCGCACTAGTGACCGCAAATACATTGCCTTCGAGGCAGATATCACATCTTTAGGGTTCCCTCCGGTGTCACCAACGGGGTCTCGGTCTTCCAGCGCGAGATGGACTGAATGGTTGACTGGTACGGTTTGCGGGCAACATTCCCGTATCTCGATAATGTCACCATCTGCGTCCACGACCAGCAGGACCACGAAATCAATCTCCGAAAATTCCTCCAGACCGAAAGATCCTTAACCTTACATACAACAAAGATAAATGCGTGTTTAGCACCGACCGCCTTGCCATCCTCGGCTACATAGTGCGAAATGGAGTTATAGGCCCCGACCCGGAATGCATGCGCCCGCTTATGGAGTTGACCCTCCCTCACTGCTCCAAGGCCCTGAAGCGCTGCCTAGGGATTTTCAGTTATTACGTCCAGTGGGTCCCCAACTATGCGGACAAGGCCCGTCCCCTGATCCAATCCACAGCCTTTCCCCTGTCGATAGAGGCTCGCCAGGCCTTCAGCCGCATCAAACCGGACATTGCAAAGGCCACGATGCACGCCATTGGCACGTCCCTCCCCTTCCAGGTCGAGAGCGACGGGTCTGACGTAGCTCTGGCGGCTACCATCAACCAGGCAGGCAGACCCATGGCCTTCTTCTCACGTAGCCTCCATGCTTCTGAAATCCGCCACTCCTCAGTCGAAAAAGAGGCCCAGGCCATAGTCGAAGCTGTGCGGCATTGGAGGCATTACCTGGCAGGCAGGAGATTCACTCTCCTCTCTGACCAACGGTCAGTTGCTTTCATGTTCGATAATGCACAGCAGGACAAGATAAAAAACAATAAGATCTTGCGGTGGAGGATCAAACTGCCCACCTACAACTACGAGATCTTGTATCGTCCCGGGAAGCTAAACGAGCCTCCTGACGCACTGTCCCACGGCACATGTGCCACCGCACAAGTGGACCGCCTCCGAGCCCTCCACGAGGACCTCTCCCACCCGGGGGTCAGTCGCTTTTTCCACTTTATCAAGACCCGCAATCTGCCCGACTCCATCGAGGTCAGGACAGCCACCAAGGACTGCCAAATCTGCGTGGAGTGTTAACTGGGGCTGTTTAGCACAGGGCTAAATCGCTGGCTTTGAATGCAGACCAAGGCAGGCCAGCAGCTCGGTTCAATTCCCGTAACAGCCTCCCCGAACAGGCGCCGGAATGTGGCGACTAGGGGCTTTTCACAGTAACTTCATTGAAGCCTACTTGTGACAAGAAGCGATTTTCATTTCATTAGGGGCTGGTTTAGCACAAGGCTAAATCGCTGGCTTTGAAAGCAAACCATGGCAGGCCAGCAGCACGCTTCAATTCTCGTACAGCCTCCCCGAATAGGCGCCTGAATGTGGCGACTAGGGGCTTTTCACAGTAAGTTCATTTGAAGACTACTTGTGACAATAAGCAATTTTCATTTCATTTTCATTTCACTTCTACCGGCCAGAGAAAGTGCACTTCATAAAGGCTTCCCGTCCCTTTGAATGCCTCAGCATGAACTTCAAAGGCACCCTCCCCTCCACCGACCGTAACATGTACTTCCTGAACGTGAACAAGGTACTATCATGGATTGACGATTGGCTGTCAGGCAGAAGGCAGAGAGTTGGGATAAAAGGTTCTTTTTCGGAATGGCAACCGGTGACGAGTGGTGTCCCGCAGGGTTCAGTGTTGGGGCCACAGCGGTTCTCTTTATATATTAACGATCTAGATGACGGGACTGGGGGCATTCTGGCTAAGTTTGCCGATGATACAAAGATAGGTGGAGGGGCAGGTAGTATTGAGGAGGTGGGGAGGCTGCAGAAAGATTTAGACAGTTTAGGAGAGTGGTCCAAGAAATGGCTGATGAAATTCAACGTGGGCAAGTGCGAGGTCTTGGACTTTGTAAAAAGGAATAGAGGCGTGGACTATTTTCTAAACGGTGACAAAATACATAATGCTGAAGTGCAAAGGGGCTTGGGAGTCCTAGTCCAGGATTCTCTAAAGGTAAACTTGCAGGTTGAGTCCGTAATTAAGAAAGCAAATGCAATGTTGTCATTTATCTCAAGAGGCTTGGAATATAAAAGCAGGGATGTACTTCTGAAGCTTTATAAAGCATTAGTTAGGCCCCATATAGAATACTGTGAGCAATTTTGTGTCCCACACCTCAGGAAGGACATACTGGCACTGGAGCGGGTCCAGTGGAGATTCACACGGATGATCCCAGGAATGGTAGGCCTAACATACGATGAACATCTGAGGATCCTGGGATTATATTCATTGGAGTTTAGGAGGTTGAGGGGAGATCTAATAGAAACTTACAAAATGATGAATGGCTTAGATAGGGTGGACGTAGGGAAGTTGTTTCCATTATTAGGGGAGACTAGGACCCGGGGGCACAGCCTTAGAATAAAAGGGAGTCACTTTAGAACAGAGATGAGGAGACATTTCTTCAACCAGAGAGTGGTGGGTCTGTGGATTTTATTGCTACAGAGGGCGGTGGAGGCCGGGACGGTGAGTGTCTTTAAGACAGAAGTTGATAAATTCTTGACTTCTCGAGGAATTAAGGGCTATGGAGAGAGAGCGGGTAAATGGAGTTGAAATCAGCCATGAGTGAATGGTGGAGTGGATTCGATGGGCCGAATGGCCTTACTTCCGCTCCTATGTCTTATAGTCTTATGGTCTTATGGTGGTTGACGAGCACTCCCGGTTCCCATTCACCGTCCCCTGTCCCGACATGACCGCAACCACCGTCATCAAGGCCCTCCATAGCATCTTTGCATGGTTCTGGTTTCCCGCCTACATACATAATGATAGGGGGTCCTCCTTTATGAGTGACGAACTGCGTCAATTCCTGCTCAGCAAGGGCATCGCCTCGAGAAGGACGGCCAGTTACAACCCCCAGGGTATCGGACAGGTAGAGAGGGAGAACGGAACGGTCTGGAAGACCATCCTACTGGCCCTACGGTCTCTATCTCCCAGTCTCCCGCTGGCAGGAAGACCTCCCGAATGCCCTCCACTCCATCCGGTCACTGCTTTGTACCACAACCAACCAGACACCTCACGAACGTCTTCTTGTCTTCCCCAGGAAGTCCTCCTCCGGGGCCTCGCTCCCGACCTGGCAGGCAGCTCTCGGACCCACCCTGCTCCGAAAACAGGTGCGGGCGCACAAGTCAGACCCGTTGGTCGAGAGGGTCCACCTTCTCCACGCTAACTCCCAGTACGCCTACGTGGCGTACCCCGAAGGCCGACAAGATACGGTCTCCCTACGAGGCCTGGCGCCCGCCGGAGCCCTACGCACACCCCAGCCACCAGTCCCACCCTCCCCTCCACCAGGGCACCTTACAGGAGGATCGATCCTTCTGCCGGCCCCGTCTAGGCCCCCCACCCAGCGACGCACCCCGCACGTGCTCCCTTCCCAGGTCAACCGTTTACCCCACCAGCGCCGTCTAGGGGTGTCGAAGCTGCCACAGAGATCGAGGCCATGCTCCCGGAGTCACAGACGCCGGAGCTTCCACCGGAGTCACCGCCAAAGCTCTGACGATTACACGGGGCGACCAGGGCCCCTAGATCGACTGATTGCTTCATTTTCAATTGTAAATTTCACTCATAAATTGTAAATAGTTACTAGAATTGTTAATAGTTACAAAACGCTGTACGGAGGTATTACGGTACCTCCATAACTAATTCTACCACGTTGCCATGTTTGTAGTATCAGGCCACCAACCCCGCCGGACTCTTTTTTAACAGGGGGCGAATATGGTAGTAGAGGTATTACGGTACCTGGTAATGCTGGAACACCATTGGTAGAAATTGTATGCTTCCTATTGGTCAAGCTGTATGGTAGCTCCGCCCTGCTAGGCGGGGTATAAGAGCCCCTGCCGCCCCAGCAGCCTTCATGCTGTACCTGGGCTGCTGGGGGAAACAACTAGCTTATTAAAGCCTACAACCTCGTTTTAGTGGTCATTGATCGTGCATCACCAATGAATTAAACTGTCCGTGTAAGTCGAGATGTGCAACATTCTTGCAATTGTTTCACTCCTCTTTGAGTCTAGGCTAATGTAAAAAAAAATGGGCAGCAGGGTAGCAGACTGGGCAGCACTGATGCTTCACAGTTCCAGGGCTCCAGGATCGATTCCCAGCTTGAGTCAGCGTCTGCGTGGGGTCTGCACCTTATCCCCGTGGCTGCGTGGGTTTCCTCAGGATGCTCCGGTTTCCTCCTACAAGTCTCGAAAGACTTATGTAATTTGGACATTCTGAATTCTCCCTCAGTGTACCAGAACAGGCGCCGGAATGTGGCGACTAGGGGCTTTTCACAGTAACTTCATTGCAGTGTTAACGTAAGCCTCCTTGTGACAATCAAGATTATTATTAGTAGTATGAAAGGCTTTGCGTATTGGATTTTATACCTCGACACATAAAGGCATTTGGAATAATGTCACTTACATGCTTTTCACTCCAATCTTACATGCTGGTAAGTCCAGATCACAAACCTGAAAACCTTATACTGAACCCAGACAACAAGTATTGCGAAAGTACTTCTGGGAGCCCAGTTGCATTGGTAATGCATATAATTAGAATGGAGGACCATCACATTGCGAGACGTTGCTTATATGGGGAGTTAGTGTATGGGAAAAGAAAGAAAGATCGGCCTTACAGGCGCTACAAATGCATTTGTTTCAGTAAAAACAGAACAAATATCAATATTCGGGAAACACTGTAACTGTCAACAGGCAATGGAACAGTTGGGGTTTACAAAAGAACTGTACACATGCAAACACGGTTAGCGAGTTGCAGTTATATGCGAGTGAGTTTGACAAAGTGTGATAATTTCTTGGCTATGTATTTTGCGTGTTGACTTTGCATGCTGTATTAGGTTGCGAACTTTGTGGCACAGTGACACAGTCGTTGGCACTGCTGCATCACAGCACAGTGCCATGTACCGGGTGCGTCACAGAATCCCTACAGTGCAAAATGATACCATTCGGATTAAGAGTTTATACTGGCCCCCTGGAAGAGCATCCAGCCTAGAGTCAGGCCCCAAAATACATCCGCAGATGTGCAGGTTCGGTGGATTGGGCATGAAAAATTACCTCTTAGCATTCTAAAGATTTGGTGGGGTTATTGGGGTAATGGGATAGGGAGTTTTGTGGAACTGAGTAGCGTGTTCTTTGATAGGGTCGGTGTAGATTTGCTGGGCCGAGTGGTCTCCTCCTGTACTGTAGGGATTTTGAGATGAACCCGGCTACATGGCACTGTGCTGTGATGCATCAGTTCTACCCATTGTTTCTATGCTTCTTCTATGATTCTAATTAATCGTTGCCCGATATCATTGAAGTCGCTGCCTGCTACCCGATCCTGTCTTCAATACTGTTGTTCGTCTGAAAATGTTGCTGTTGAAGAGAAATACAAGCAGCACATCAGCAATCCCCTCAATGGCTGGCTGCTCGTCAGAATGCAGTTTCTGGATTCTATGGGCCCCTGCAATAATATGGAGTTTGACTTGGCAGAGCTCAAGATTAACTGAAGTATTAAATAGTGACGGGGAAGGGCTACATCGTGACAGATAATAAATATATTTATTTCACAATTAAAGTTCAAAGCCTATTTGATATACAATGTCTGCAATAACGTCCTTGAAAACTGAGGTGGCGTGCCATAGATTTATGAATAATTTAAATTACTCAAGGGCGAGAACGGTATTACAATCACAACCAACTGATGTTGGTGGGCAACCCAAACATTTCGCAGTGCAGGGTGCAGTATCTGAGGCTCAATAGGCAGCAACCTAACAGTGTTTTGCATTTTTCCACGCCCTAGACAATCCGCTTGGTATACATTGCATGATGAAATGACAGATCAAAAAAACTCTCTTCAAATAATATGCATTTGGTTCATTTTATTGGTAGTGTTATTCCGGACCAATATCCATAACTGAAAGCTTTAAAAACAAGTTTGTTCTTGTTTCCGACTCTCGTGTCATATACAAAAAGACAAGATGCACAGCTGTTTCCTTTGCAGACCAACAGAACACTGTTACAACGTGGCTCAGAACACCGTTATCAAATTAGTTACGCTCCCTTAAATTGAGCACATAGTAAGATATCAATTGATTAAATAAAATGCCGAAGTATTTCATTCTGCAATTGACCATTGCTGCAGGGTTGGCTTGCAACGACAGTCCAAAGATACTTCCTAAAAACTAACGTGCCTGCTGACCATAGGCACACATATAATAAAACGAAAGTAAAGGCAATTCACTAGAGCACGAATAGCCTTTTGGATAATCTAACCAATCATTTACATTTCCTTCTATTAGGGGTTAGATGTCTAAGTCCATGCAAAAAAAAAACATCTTTCAATCTGTTACAGCCTATTTTATGCAGTACGAAGAATGGAAAATGCCTTTCCCATATATTGTATTATACTCATTTGGTGCAGGAAAAGTTAAACGTGTGTTTGAATGCTGCAGTCATGTTTGTAAAATAGTCTTGCGTTAAAAGGTTGGGAGCCAGATGTGCAATTAAAACTTCGTGAATAGTTTGAGCTAATGGAATTTGTTTTTGATTAAGGCGATTCGCTGTGGAGTTAATTAGATTTCAGATTGGCAAGATGATGTGATTGTTTGTTGGTTCTTGGGTAGCAGGCATTTTGTAGGAAAAGCAAACGCCTACTTATCTGAATCAAGCAGTGTCCAGAAATGAAATTCTTTCCTCTCTGCAGCTTAGATCAAAGAGATTAGCAGTCTTTAAAGCAGTGTGGACTCGCCTGAGAACAAGGGGAGCTGAAACAAGCTGAGAAACAACTTCTAAAGACATTCAGCCAGAGCTTTTGCATGGTTCTGACAGGAGTCAGATCTTGGCCATAAGGTATTTTCCAACGATCTCTCTTTCCCTAAGCACATCTCCAGCATGTATTTCTAAGTTCCATTGGAAGTTGCAGTGGGTTGAAAGCTCATTTCTTCTTTTTTCTTGCTGTTGAAGTCGGAATAAAGATAGCATTTAATGGCATTGTGTTCACTGTATTGAGTAGTATTGCTTAAGGGACAATTGCAGGTTATGTTCTGGTATGATGTTTCAGTGAAAAGTGTGTCTTTATATACCATTCCCTCTTTATTCGTGTAATCACTCCTGGAGCGAGTTATACTTTCCTCACACTCGTAGAAAATTAAAATGAAATATTGGAGTTTCTGTCCAGTATCCTGGCCACTTTCGGCTTTGATCTGGTATTGAAATAATAGGACACCCTCCAGGGATAGTTTAAACATGTCGATTTGAGGCTTGTCTTGGAATAATTCAACCAAGCGTCTGATTCATACATACATACGTGAAGCCTGACGCTCAGGACCATTGTCATAATTATACAGGCACAGCGATGTACAAAGTCAATACAGCAAAATACATGAAATACAAAACAAAACAATTAATTCTGGTTGGCTATGGAAATAGAGAGGGGTCTCGAGCTATATGGAATCTCAGTATTTATTGCCCAATCTTGAGGACGTTTAGGGCGGCACGGTAGTACAGTGGTTAGCACTGTTGCTCCACAGCTTCAGGATCCCAGTTTCGATTCCCGACTTTGGTCATTGTCGGTGCGGAGTCAAGCATTCTCAATGTGTCTGCGTGGATGGCCGTACTCATGTGTGTGGAACTTGGCTATCAGTTTCTGCTCGGTGATTCTGCATTGTTGCACATCCTTGAAGCCGCCTTGGAGAATGCTTACCAGAAGATCAGAGGCTGAAAGCCCTTGACTGCTGAAGTGTTCCACGACTGGAAGGGAACATTCCTGCCTGGCCGTTCTTACGTGATGTCTGTTCACCCGTTGTCACTGTGTTGCATAATCTCGCCAATGTACCACACCTCGGGACATACTTTCCTGCAGCGTATGTGGGACACAACATTGGCCGAGTTGCACGAGTATGTACCGCATAACCTGGTAGGTGGTGTTCTCACGTGTATTGGTGGTACCCATGTCGATGATTTGGCATGTTTTGCAGAGGTTGCCATGGCAAGCCCACGGCTAACTTCACAATGCTCCACTTCTCCAGCTTTCGCCCGAAACACATTAAAGAAGCCATCCCCTATGGAAAAGTCCTCCGTATACATAGGACCTGCTCAGACGAGGAGGATCGTAACAGACATCTACAGACGCTGAAAGATATTGTGGTATGAACGGGATCGACTCATCGATCGACAGTTTCAACACGCTACAGCAAAGAATCGCACCAACTTCCTCAGAAGACGAACACGGAACAAACCCGAAGAGTACCCTTCGTCGTCCAATACTTCCCTGGAGTAGAGAAGCTTACACATCTTCTTCACAGCCTTCAACATATCATCGCTGAAGATGAACATGGTGTCAGGGCCATTCCCACACCCACACTACTTGCCTTGAAACAACCAGGCAACCTCAAACAGACCATTGTTTGTAGCAACCTACCCAGCCTTCAGGTGAACAGCGACCACGACACCACACAGCTCTGCCATAGCAACCTCTGCAAAATGTGCTAGATCATCGACATGGGTACCACCATTACACTTGAGAACACTACCCATCAGGTACGCGTTACATATTCGTGCGACTCGGCCAACGTTGTCTTCCTCACACGCTACAGGAAAGGCTGTCTCGATGCTTGGTACATTAGCGAGACCATGCAGACGCTGTGACAATGGATGAAGACATTGCGCGACAATTGCCAGGCAGGAACGCTCCCTTCCAGTCGGGAAACCCTTCAGCAGTCAAGGGCATGCAGCCGCTAATATTCGAGTAAGCATTCTCCAAGGACGCGAATCATCAAGCAGAAACTGGCGCCCAGGTTCTGCATGCATGAATATGGTCTCATCCGGGACATTGATTTCATGTCACATTACATTCACCCACACCCACCACCACCATCTGGCCTGGGCTAGCGAAATCCTCCCAACTGTCGTGGCTTGAGACAATTCACGCCTCTTTAACCTGTGATTATCCCCCTTTCCAGTCGCTTCGTCTGGACCTGTAAAGACTTAATTACCTGCAAAAACTCGCATTCAAAGTATCGTCTTGCATAATTGCCTTTGTCTAGATATGTGTTTTTGGAACCTACCTCTTCATTCACCTGAGGAAGGAGCTGCGCTCCGAAAGCTAGTGATTTGGACTTTAACCTGGTGCTGTAAGACTTCTTAATGTATCAATTGATTGGCTTGATAACACTTGTGCCTGAATGCCACTAGTTTGGATATTGCCATCAGGTATATTTTATGTATTTAGTCGTGCCCACAATTCCATATTAACGCGGAATTGTAACTTCTAAAGTTTGATATAGTTGGACAGACTGAATGCAGAGATTTTGTTTCCCTGGCTGGGATCTAGAACACTCAGAGAAAGGCATTGAAAATAGAAGCAGTAGTAGGCAATTCGGCACGTTGAGTTTGCTCTACCATTCATTATCATCACGGCTGATCAATAAATTCAATATCCTGATCCAGCCTCCACGCCCCGGACCCCACATAACGTCATCCCTTTAGCCCCAGGAGCTAAACCATCTAACTCCATCTTGAAATTACACAACGTTTTGGCCTCAACTACGATTTGTGGTAGTGAATTCCACAGAACCATCACTCTCTGGGTAAAGACATTGCTCCTCACCTCAGTCCCAAATGGTTTACCCCTTATGTGCAAACTATCACCCCTAGTTCTGGACATCCCCACCAATGGAAACAGTCTTTCTGAATCTACCCAGTCTAATGTTTTTTAGAATTTTGTAAGTTTCGATGAGATTCCCCTTTCACTCTTCTAAACTCCAGTGAATACAATCCGAACCGCTTTAATTTCTCTCATATGACAGTCCCGCCATCCCAGAAATCAACCTGGTAAACCTTCTCTGCACTCCTTCCATAGGAAGAACATGCTCCTCATATAAGAGCACGAAAACTGCACACAATAACCCTGTTGTGGCCTCGCCAATCCCCTGTACAATGGCAAGAAAACGTCCATATTGCTATAATCAAATGCTCTAGCTGTGAAGGCCAAAATACCATATGCATGCTTTCCTGCATGCTGTACGTGTGCGCTTTCTTTCAGTTGTTGCACAAGAACACCAAGATCTCTATGAGTATGCACCTCTCTCAATTTACACCCAGTCAAATAATAAAATGCTTTGCAAATTTTGCTACAGAAGTGGACAACTGCACATTTATCCTGATTATACTGCATCTGCCATAGATATGCCCACTCGTTGAGCCTTTCCAAAATACCGCTGTAGCATATCTGCATTCTCCACACAGCTGACACCCCACCCACCGATGTATCATCTGCATTTTTGGAGATAATACGCTGAGTTCCCTCGTCTAAATCATTGATATATAATGTGAACAGTTGGGATCCAAGTTCAGAATTCTAAGGAACCTCACAAGTCTCTGACTGCCAACCGGAAAGATGTCCATTTATTCTACCTTTTCGCTTCCTGTTTGCTATCCAGCTTTCTACCCATCTCAGACCACTGCCTATAATCCCACGCGTTTTAACGTTACACAATAATCTGCCAGATAAGACCTTGCCTGGACAAAAGCCGTGGGAAATCTAAATATACCACATCAACAGTTTCTCCCTGATCATATCTATTATCTACTAGTTGCATCTTCAAATAATTTCAGGAGATTTCCGAAGCATGATATCCTTTCATAAATCCATGCTCATTTTATCTGATTATGCCACTGCTTTCAAAATGCTATGATGATAGTTGGGTTTCGGTGTTGAGTTACTGGGTCAACTGTGATCATATTAATTGTGGCAGAGTACGCTCGAGAAGACCAATAGCCTACTTCTCCTACATATATCTTTGTTTGACTGGATAAGAAGATGCAGAGAGTTGAGGGTGCAAAACCTAACAGCCAGAAATTAAATAATCCATATTTAGGACGGCTGATATTAAATGGTGGAAAAAACACTTTTCTTGAAGAACTGATGCAAATCGCAGAGACAGGATTTATTCAAATAACTAAGCCAAACAAATGAAAAATGAAATGAAAATCGCTTATTGTTACAAGTAGGCTTCAAATGAAGGTACTGTGAAAAGCCACATTCCGGCGCCTGTTCGGGGAGGCTGGTACGGGAATTGAACCGTGCTGCTGGCCTGCCGTGGTCTGCTTTCAAAGCCAGCGATTTAGCCCTGTGCTAAACCAGCCCCCACAAATGGGGCGATAAATGAAAACGAGTAGTTAATTTTGGAACAAGGCGAGTAATATTATTGAACCGATTTGCGTTGCTGCGAGAACACACGTTTTATATTTTCTGAATGATCTGTCCCTATTACAAATACCAGCATTTTCTAGACTAAATCAGAGTGACGTTGATAACTGCAACAAGTAATCTAATGTCAGACCGATGGGCCAATTCCTTGCTGTCTCCATTATTAACTACTGATCCGGCGACAGGAACTTCTTCCGTTAGTCATGGAAAATGGAGAACGGTCGACGTGAAACATATGAAACTAAAATCAGGGAATGATTTTGTCCGTTCATTTTCAAGAGAATAGTCCCTTTACGACCCAACGGCATGCGGCCATTCCATGGCATTGTAACTAGAACAGGGAGTTTGGTTTTGAATATTCTTACGTTTAATAAATGATAAAATAAATACCCAAGGTGATTTTACGAGTTTGACGAGCTCTTCCCTGAACTTCGTTTGTGTGGCTGCATAAATGCCCGTATTCGTACAAGACTTCAATTGGGTGAGCATATATCCGGCTTCCGTGGCAATGTACGCAGCATCTGTATAAGTAGGCCGGATGCGGAGAAGCAGGGCGTCAGTCCACTGACTCACCACCGATGGCAGACTCAACAATATAAAATTAGCCGACACAGCAAAGAGTAAAATCATGGATTTCCTTCGGCTCTCCATCTCTGGATCGCACTTACTCCCAATCCCGGGAGCCCGGAGTCTCCTGCGGGCAATATTGGTTACTACAATGCGCCTGACTGTTAAACAATTAAACAGCAATATTAAAGCAAAGGGGATCAAGGAAAATAAAATACTTTGTAATTTGAAGTAGGCCCTACCTACAGCAGATCTAAAAAAGGCCGCACTGGGAATAAAACCCCAGGGAACATTATTAATTATTTGTTTATGTTCAAATGCGAACCAAAAAGGAATGTTCTCTAAACACATTAGCACAGTGACAATAGTTATAATAATTGACGCACTTCTCATTGTGCAATACTTGGTTTTCAGTTTCTGACAACATATAGCTACAAAACGGTCAAATGTGAAGCCAACTGTAAACCACACCGACAGACCGACGGTGCTCCCAGTCAAGTACAACATAAGCTTACAAATGACAGTGTAGGAAAGAAATGAATGTGGAAAACGTTCCCTGAGAATCTGATGTGCAATTCTATAGTTTAATGTGGCCAGTAGATCCGCTGCTGCCATGGCCACCATATAGCTAGAGATACTTTTTGAAAGGTGGCAATTTCCTCTGCACAGGGTCACTATTGTCAACAGGTTCACTGTAAGAAAGAGAAAGGAGTTACATCAGAGTCATACTCAGATACATTTCACCATATATTGTGGGGCGACATACAGATGTGTTCCTACTTAGAATTAGGGGAACTGTTTTTTTTTAGAAAATTGCGTTTTAAGGTTTAAATGTAATTCCCCCTTGAGCTGTCGGGTTCTTGTGAATTTTCTTTTTTTTGTAGTATTTGGTACAATCTCTCTTTACGTTGTTGGCTATATTCTGCAGTGTTATACACTGGTCTCATATCCGTGGAAGGAAAATATGTCCTAAACTTATCATACCTTATTTTATGTTATGTTTGCAAGATTTTTGTTCTGTGCTGTTCCTGGTTTGCAGAGATAACTATTTTCTTTTTTCATTTTGTAACGATATATAGAACATAGAACATAGAACAATACAGCGCAGTACAGGCCATTCGGCCCACGATGTTGCACCGAAACAAAAGCCATCTAACCTACACTATACCATTATCATCCATATGTTTATCCAATAAACTTTTAAATGCCCTCAATGTTGGCGAGTTCACTACTGTAGCAGGTAGGGCATTCCACGGCCTCACTACTCTTTGCGTAAAGAACCTACCTCTGACCTCTGTCCTATATCTATTACCCCTCAGTTTAAAGTTATGTCCCCTCGTGCCAGCCATTTCCATCCGCGGGAGAAGGCTCTCACTGTCCGCCCTATCCAGCCCCCTAATCATTTTGTATGCCTCTATTAAGTCTCCTCTTAACCTTCTTCTCTCCAACGAAAACAACCTCGAGTCCATCAGCCTTTCCTCATAAGATTTTCTCTCCATACCAGGCAACACCCTGGTAAATCTCCTCTGCACCCGCTCCAAAGCCTCCACGTCCTTCCTATAATGCGGTGACCAGAACTGTACGCAATACTCCAAATGCGGCCGTACCAGAGTTCTGTACAGCTGCAACATGACCTCCTGACTCCGGAACTCAATCCCTCTACCAATAAAGGCCAACACTCCATAGGCCTTCTTCACCACCCTATCAACCTGGGTGGCAACTTTCAGGGATCTATGTACATGGACACCTAGATTCCTCTGCTCATCCACATTTTGAAGAACTTTTCCATTAGCCAAATATTACACATTCTTGTTATTCCTTCCAAAGTGAATCACCTCACACTTCTCTACATTAAACTCCATTTGCCACCTCTCAGCCCAGCTCTGCAGCTTATCTATATCCCTCTGTAACCTGCTACTTCCTTCCACACTATCGACAACACCACCGACTTTAGTATCGTCTGCAAATTTACTCACCCACCATTCTGCGCCTTCCTCTAGGTCATTGATAAAAATGACAAACAGCAACGGACCCAGAACAGATCCTTGTGGTACTCCACTTGTGACTGAACTCCATTCTGAACATTTCCCATCAACCACCACCCTCTGTCTTCTTTCAGCTAGCCAATTTCTGATCCACATCTCTAAATCACCCTCAATCCCCAGCCTCCGTATTTTCTGCAATAGCCTACCGTGGGGAACCTTATCAAACGCTTTGCTGAAATCCATATACACCACATCAACTGCTCTACCCTCGTCTACCTGTTCAGTCACCTTCTCAAAGAATTCGATAAGGTTTGTGAGGCATGACCTACCATTCACAAAGCCATACTGACTATCCCTGATCATATTATTCCTATCTAGATGATTATAAATCTTGTCTCTTATAATCCCCTCCAAGACTTTACCCACTACAGACGTGAGGCTCACCGGTCTATAGTTGCCGGGGTTGTCTCTGCTCCCCTTTTTGAACAAAGGGACCACATTTGCTGTCCTCCAGTCCTCTGGCACTATTCCTGTAGCCAATGATGACATAAAAATCAAAGCCAATGGTCCAGCAATCTCTTCCCTGGTCTCCCAGAGAATCCTAGGATAAATCCCAACAGGTCCCGGGGACTTATCTATTTTCAGCCTGTCCAGAATTGCCAACACCTCTTCCCTACGTACCTCAATGCCATCTAATCTATTTACCTGGAGCTCAGCATTCTCCTCCACAACATTATCTTTTTCATATATATGTAAACAAAAATATTAAAAGTCCAATAAAACTCCTTCTAAAAAATGCAACATCTGAAGTCTTCATTTCTTCCATAGAAGTAAGATTCAGGAAAGGTGCAGAGCAAACAGCAACAATCGAGGATTGACCGGATTGCCATGTGGGGTTAGCTGTCGTCAGCATACATGTGAAAATAATCGATATGTTTTTAGATGATGTCGGCGTGCAGCAGCTTGCAAATGGGAAAAGGAAGGACAAGGGTATTTCTAGCGACTGGGATCGACAACAGCTGTAACGGTTCAGAAGTGAAACCATTGCACTGAAAATGTGACGATCATTAAACAAATAAGACTCACAGGTGAGTTACGGTATTGAAAGAGTCCATATGGGCCACCGGGTCTGTATGTGCTCTATAATTTCCAGTTTACCGAGTGCCATTCTCCACCTTCTCCCTGTGAACCTGAATATTCGGACTTTTCTCATAACAGTCTAAATCTACTTTGAATACTTCGATTAAATTAGCCTCCACCACAATGTCGGACAGTGAATTCCAACCTCTAACGATATTCTGAATATAAAAAGAAGTTTCTCCTCAGATCATTTTTCGCTACTTTTTCCAAGACCTTCAAATCGATGCCCTCCGATTCTCGATTCTTCCACAATTGAGAGCAGATTAGCCCAGTCAGCTCTCTAGATCCCTCTTGGGTGAGTGACTGATTGATTGATTTGATTTATTGTCACACGTACCGAAGTACAGTGAAAAGTATTTCTGCAGCCAAGGGAACGTACAGAGGACATACATCGTAGACAATGAAATAACCAACAGAGTACATTGACAAATGGTACATCGACAAACATTGATTGGTTTCAGTGTGGAACAAGAGGCCAAACAATGTCACTCAAGTCCATCACCACCACCACCTTACTTTCGCGAAGGAAAACAGTTCTAACTTTTTCAGTCTACCTTGAAAAGTAAAGTTCCTCCTATCTGCAGCCATTCTCATGAATCGTTTTCTTTTCCATTTCTAATGCCTTCACATATTTCCTGAAATGCTGCACCGAGAACCGGAGGCAATATTCTAGGTGAGGCTGAAATTGCGACTTACACAAATTCAAGAGAATCCCCATGCCCCCACTAATAACACACAGGAAACACCCATTAATTTATTTTTCCTTTCGCTCAACAAGTTATGTATCCAAGTTGCTACTGCCCCTTTTATGACATGAGATGTAACCTGACACACACATATGTTTTGTGGCCTGAGTTTGAAGTGCCCCCT
Organism: Scyliorhinus torazame; assembly: GCF_047496885.1. NCBI lineage: Eukaryota > Metazoa > Chordata > Chondrichthyes > Carcharhiniformes > Scyliorhinidae > Scyliorhinus > Scyliorhinus torazame. The sequence continues at coordinate 63,286,192 of NC_092710.1, read as the reverse complement.
GCACAACTTGAACAGTATTGTCCCAGAAACATTGACTGCTGTCTCCTCAAAATATCACTGACAAGATAGTTGAACGTGATTTTCCCTTAATATCCATCAATATCTTTGGGACGAGGCGAACGCTGTCTCGGAAGTTAAAGACAGGCTGGAATGTTGGACGAAGATGGATTGGTCAACCTTTTCAAGGCTGCAGACAGACCACCAAGGAAGGGCAGATTGCAAGAGCCAGGTGGAGTTTGATTTGTTTCTTTGGTCAAATCAATTTTACAATTGCAACTGGAGTTTGACATTATTGGAAGGATTCGAACATGGAGATTCAAAAATGAGGACACACATTCGGCAGGCGCCAATGTGACCAAGGGTTTTTCAATGGATGTGAGGTTGGAGATGAGGCAGGAGATTGCAGGTACTGTGGGCGAAGTGGTATTTTTTGGGGGAGGAAGCAGACCATGGAGTGAACGCTCTCATCGGAAGAAAGACAGTTACTAACAATAGTAACCAGAACGGGAAGAAATATGTAAAGTTGTTGGGCAGCAATTTAGACGGAATATGATACAGGAACCAAGGAAATGGGTTGCATGGAGAAGATGTGTTTGAAGAAGGAATGATCCAATGTAAATACCTAATAGAAATAGTACAGCTACAAAAAACTATGGAAGTATATCTTAGATGATTCTCTGACGTATTTATTTTCTTTCGTATCAAAGGAATTGTCTCACATATTTCTTAATGTCCACTTTTCTTTCCTAAGTGCGACAAAAAATAATTCCATTCAACTTGCACATTGTGATTTACCGACCCGATTTTCTGCCTTATTACTCAAACCCAGTAGTGCAAGTGATGAAATTTCAGATTTAGTTCCTGTGATTTATTTGGAGACCAGTTTCGCGGTATTCGGTGCAAGAAACAGTCAACAAGATTTAAGCACAATAATTGGAAATATGTCAATTCAAATAAATCCTTCAACTGAGAGAAGAAGTAATATAATTCAGAACACACGCTGTTTCCATGTACAGTGCGGGGGTGACGCCTGCTCTGGAACTGATTGGCAGCTGGAGCAATCCTAAAAATATTTCCAGATGAGTATTTTGAAATGGTTCTTTCAAAATGCCTCTTTTTGTACTGATTGTGCAATTCGTTTGCAGTCAGACGAATTAACAAATTTATGTCCTCAGGGATGAAGGATACCACGAGATGATGGGAAATTCACTATCACCAACTCACGTCCAGTTTGAAATGGATGGCAAATAGTGGCAACATTAATGTCACTCACGTTATTTGACTGACGGCGTATTAGTCTCGGCACCTCTTATTTTCGAGAGAAAGCTATGTCCTGATTCTTTGATTCAATTATCCAGCAGAGCCCCACACCTGATGTGTGGGCTCTTTGCGCAAATATTCATTATGTTAATACACTAGAAAAATAAATCTTATGGACGGGATTCTGGTGCTGTTATATAATAATGAACACTGAAATATTAACAGCTATTATAAAGAAGGATATTATGACTTACGAGGAGTACCGGTGGCTACCAGCACAGGATAGTAAATATCCTTGATCTGAAGAACAATTGGCCGTTCCATTATTTCGATGAACTTTCGCGTACTGGTGTGTTTTGCATTCCACAGTGAAATGTTTATGAGATCCCTTAGTGCCCCCTTTATCGAACAATCCCAACCCAGCTGGGAAATGCAGCTTGCACAATACTTGCAGTTAGTTACAGTCACTAAACAAACAAATGACAGTTTCCACTTCAGTGCATTCAGAACGGCAATGGCAAAATTGTGCAGGTCAGTTCACAAGACTACTTGCATTTAAATTCCTCAACGGAAAGTAATTCCAGACGAAATATGCCGTAGCCGTACAGCTCACTGAAAAAATACAAGATAGTTTTGTAGATTAGTATGCCGACGAACCAACAATAAATCAGTTACTTTAGATCTAGTAGTGAACAATGAGAGAGGTCTTATAACACATTGGTTTCTGAGGAAGAATTAAACAGGATAGTGGAAAATGTCATAGTATATTAACATGAGAACATCAGGAGGTCATCTGATTCATCGAGCTTGCTGCGCCATTCAATGAGTCCATGGCTTATATTTTGTGGAGTCAGCTCCACGTACTCGACCGCTCACTATAACCCTTAATTCCTTTACTGTTCAAAAATCTATCTATCTTTGACTTTAGAGAAACATACACCGGGGTAGCCTCAACTGATTGACATGGCAGGGAATTCCACAGATTCGCAACCCTTTGGGTGAAGAATTTGCACCCAACACAGTCCTAAATCTCTTCCCCCTAATTCTGAGTATATGCCCCCTAGTTCTAGTTTCACCCGCCAGTGGAAGCAAACTCCCTGCTTCGATCTCAACTATGCACCAGATAAATGTTTTGTTTCTCTCAGATCACCCTCATCCTTCCAAATTCCAATCATTATTGTTCCAGTCTTCTCAAACTCTCTTCATTACACAATCCTCTCAAATCCGGAATCAACATAGTGAATCACCTCAGCACTCCCTCCAGTGCCAATACATCCTTCCTCGGGTAAGGAGTCCAAATGGCAAAATTGTACACAGTGCTCCAGGTGTGGCCTCACCAGCAACTATACAGCTGCAACAAAACCTCCTTGTTTTTTGAGCGCCATCTCTCTACAACTATAGCACAAAATTCCGTTTGCTTTCTTAATTTCCTGCTGTACCTGTAAACTAACGTGTTGTGACTCGTGCACAAGGATACCCAGGTCCCTCTGCATAGCAGCGTGCTGCAATGTTTTACCATTTTAGTGATAGTCCATTTTGTTGTCATTCCTACCAAATAGATGACCTCACATACCAACAGTTTACTCTATCTGCCAGATCCTTGCCCACTCAGCTAATCTATCCACGTCCCTCTGCAGACTTTCCTGTCCTCTGCACCCTTTGTTCTATCACTCATCTCACCTGTGACCTTTGACACATTACACTTGATCACCAGCTCCCAATTACTTATGTAAATTGTAAACAATGATGGTCCTAACACTGATCACTGAGGCACACCACTAAACACTGATCGCCTGCCAGAAAAAACATCGATGTATCCCCCTCTTTGATTTCTGTTAGTTAAGAAATCCATGATAACAAATTATCCATGCGCCATGCACCTTGAACTGATGCAGCAGCCTTTTGTGCGGCACTTTGTCGAAAGCCTTCTGTAAATCCAGACACACCAGATCCACCGATTCCCCGTTCGCCACCGCGCATGTAATGTCCTCAAATCTTTCTAGTAATTTAGTTAAGCATGACCTGCCTTTCATGAACCCATGGTGCGTCTGCTCAATGGGACAATTTCTTGCTGGATGTGTCGTTTTTTCTTCCATAATGATAGATTCAAGACATTTCCTCACCACAGAAGTTAAGCTAACCGGTCTATAGTTACCCGCATTTTGACTACATCCTTTTTTAAACAGTGGCGTCACATTTGCTGTTTTCTAATCTGCCGGAACTAGTCCAGAGTCAACGAATTTTGGTAAATTATCACGAGCGCATTTGCTATTTCCCCCAACATTTCTCTTAGTACCCTGGGATGCATTCCATCGGGACCAGGAGACTTGTTTACCTTTCGCCTTATTTGCTGGCCCAACACTACTCCTTAATATCATTACCGTTTCTTGGTCCTCACCTGCCATAGCCTCCTTGCCATCAAGTATTGGCATGTTATTTGTGACTTCCACTGTGAAGACCGACACAAAATACCTGTTCAATGCCTCGGCCATTTCATCATTTCCCACCATTGAATCCTCATTCCCGTCCTCCAAAGGACCAATGTAGACCTGAGCCACTCGTTTTCGTTTTATATATTTGTGGAAACTATTGCTTTCCGTTTCATAGTCTGAGCTAGTTTTGACTCATAATCTATCTTATTTATCTTTGTAGGTTTTTTTCCTGGCTTTCTGTTGATTTTTAAATATTTCCGAATCCAATAGTTTCCCACTAATCCTTGTCACTTTGTATGTATTTTCTTTCAATTTGATGCACATCATTATTTTCTTCGATATCCATGGCTGATTATCCCATTTCCTACAGTCGTTCCTTTTCACTGTTATATAAGTTGCTGAGCACTGTCAAAAATCGCTTTGAATGTCCTCCACTGTTCATCAATTGTGCCACCATAAAGTCTTTCCTCCCAGTCCACCATAGCCACCATCTTCCTTATTCCATTGTCGTCTCCTTTGTTTAAGCACAAGATACTCGTTTTGGATTTTACCTTCTCACACTCAATCCGTATTTTAAATTCAACCATACTGTGATCGCTCCTTCCAAGAGGATCCCTAACTATGACATCATTAAATACACCTGTCTAATTACACAGGACCACAACTAGGATAGGTTGAGCCCTCGTAGGTTCCGTGCATACTGTTCAAGGAAACTATTGCAGATACATTCTATGAGCTCCTCCTCAAAGCCCACAAGGTTTGACCAATGGACAAGTAGATTTCAATCCCCCATGATATGTTGAACCATTTTTACATGCATCAGTTATTTATTTGTTTGTTTCCCGCCTCACTGTGATGTTATTATTTGGTGGCGTATAGACTACGGCTATCAGTGACCTTTTCTCCATACTATTTCAAATTTGTATTAAGGATGGCAAATCTCATAAATGCACAGAATCACAATCACAGAATGCTACATTGCAGAATAGGCCCTTCGGCCCATAGAGTTTGCAGCAAAGCATTAAAGGCCCTGATCTGCTCATCTAATCCCACTTGCCAGCACTTGACCCATAGCCTTGAACTTTATGGTGTGCCCAGTGCACATCCACGTTCTTTTTAAAGGATGTCAGGCATGCCGAGTCTACCACCGTCCCAGGCATTGCAGTTCAGACTGTCCCCACTCTCTGAGTAAAAAGGTTTGTCCTCAAATCCTCCCTAAACATCCCATGCCTCACTTTGAACATGAATGCCCTCGTAACTCACCCTTCAACTAAGGGGAACACCTGCTTCCAATCTATCCTGTCCAAGTCCCGAATAATCTTGTAACACACAGTCAGGTCACACCTCAGTCTTCTCTGCCCTCCCCTCAACTGTAAACATTTTAGGAACTCTGTTCCATCTAAGCCCTTGACATGATGGCTTTCCCAATTAATTTTGGTGAAAGGTGAACTCACCTAATATAATCAACCGCTTGTTATTTTTGCGCCCATCTGCGAATTACGCCCATATTTGCACCCCAATTTCTCGCTGACGATTTGGGGTTCATAATAAACATCCATCAACGTAGCTGCCCCTTTTTTATTCCTTAGCTTTTTTGATGCACCCTACAAGACATCATCTCTCCATACTGCAGTAATTGCCTCCTTAACTAATAATGAAATGTTTCCTCCTCTTTTCCACCTCCTCTGTCTTGCCTGAAAATTATAAATCCCGGGATGTTGAGCTGTCACCTCTGCTCCTCACTCAACCATGTCTCTGTGATAGCTATTATATCATAATTGTGCGTGTCAATAATCGCCCTTAACTCATCCGTTTTACCGTTAATACTCCTGTCATTGTGGAGGCCATTCGGGTGGGTTACTTCGCCGCAAATTCTCTATTGTGTGCCTAGCACCCTCAACTTCGACTCAGCTCCAGGAAACATTCTCAAGTTCTTTATACCTTGACTCGATTTCTTCACATCCAATCCACCCTGACCTACCCTCTGCAGTTTCGCTCTACCCGGTGTAATATTTTAGATACGACCTACCCTGATCTAATTTCATCAAATGCTCCAACCCACATTATACTATGAGTGAATGTCCTCAGTTTTTCTGAGTTCACCTACTACCTCGAAATCCTGCCTACCCGTACTCTTAGCCTCAGCTCATGAATACTTAAAAGAAAAGTCCCCAGGCAATCGCCACATCTCGTAACCCCGTTGAGTTCGTGGGCCCTACAAAATAAACCCTCTCCTCCTCCCTACACCATTGAATATATACAGCTTTCCCCATAGACCAATTGCTGCCAGCTGCTCGGCAGTTCACCAAACATCGTCAAGCCACCTCCACTGCAGCAAATATACTCAGTACCTTCCTATCCACTGAACATTCATTCTGCTTTTCATCCGCATAACATCCTCAGCTCCTCTGCACCTCACATCGTAAACTCAACTCCCTCCCATCGTGGTATATCCTTAGCTCCTGCTAACGACGACTGATCAACTCACGACTCACTACCCTCCGTTTAGGATCCTTTGCTGCCCTCCAACGCATGCGTTTCCTCAAGCACCTCCCCACAAACTGACAGCTTCAGCCCTTCTGCACTCCACCTAATAAACATAGCTCCTCTCCATCAATATTAAATCACGTGGGAACTGTCAGAGGACAGCGGAAAATACGTGGAATTCTATAGCATTAAGTGCAATGTGTTCTATCTGAGGGTGGTGTCTATATTAGCTGTAGAATTATAGAATTAATTGAAACTGCGTTTTATATGTTACATTTACTTACGGTGCAAATTAACCGTTTAACGATTAGATACATTTAAGAAATATAATTTCCAATAGCTTCTAATTCCATTCTCGCCATGGTGACTGCAGAACATGCTGACTGGCACTGCCTCTGCTTCATTTTCGTTCTAATGTAGAGTTGCTTGGCAGTTTCATCAAAGAAGGCCTGTGAGAACAAGATGTTTGGAATCTTTTTTCCTCTAAAAATACCAATAAATGCTAAACTAAAACTAACAGCCGATTGTAAGGAGATCATTTTTCTCCACAGCTGCAGTTTTGGAAAGTGAATGTGGGTTAGAACAATAGGTAAAAAGTATCCACCAACTCCGGACGTTATCCAGGTCTTTGCAGCCCCGTTAAGGATTATAAGCGACAGAAACAGAGAGCGCGGCTCTAATCACAGTAATACTGCCTCACAGTAAAAGTAATACGATTAAATATTTTGCAACTGAACGGAGGGACACCTTCTCATTGGTCACTATGGGGATCGAACTGGCGACTAGCATCACGCTCCCCACCATCTGAACAAAGCGGCCAATGACGTTGGGTTTCCATGTGTGACCAAGTGCTTTTAAAATTTAGTTCAGCATTGAGTGAAGAATTCACATTCTTTTTGCTGACTGTTCGCGCACAAGCTGAAAGGCCACAACTCTCGGATTTGCAAACTCAAAGCTTCAGGTTACCAGCGAGATGGAAGGATTTGTTTCCCCCCCCCCCCCCCCCCAAGAGCTGTCTGAATGTTTCCATCTTCCAAAGCTGCTCAGGCTGCAGAGACTCTCTACTTCTTCGCAATGCCGAAAAAGATATGCCAAAGCTCAACTCAAGTTTCAAAATTCCGCCTCATCAATAGGCTGATATCTCAAACGATCTTTGGCTCCCTATTTCTTCATTGGGACGTGGGCATGTGGCGCCTGAACTAACCAGCTGCATTTCCGGCGGCAAACAACAACGTGGGGAGAGCTCACTGTTATTTTGCCTCCGGTTTACTCTTTGCTGTCAGTCTTCATAATTGGACGGTCCAAGGGATTTTGGAATTAGAATAAATCATATTTGCAGTATTTCTAATAGTTCTATCTCGATCACTAACTGGGACTGCCTTTTGAGTAATGTGATGCTTTCTCAGATTCAAATGTTCCTGAAAATCAAAATTTCCCCAGCAGACCTGTGATCTGAGTAGAGACTTTATGAATCTCTCCTGACATACACTCAACTCCTCAGGTATCAGTCAAATTAATATTAATTGTCCTTCCTGCAAGTGAAAAATGTTCTTTGTTCGGTAAGGAGGCTACAATCAGGGCAGCACGGTAGCCTTGTGGATAGCACGATTGCTTCACAGCTCCAGGGTCCCAGGTTCGATTCTGGCTTGGGTCACTGTCTGTGCGGAGTCTGCACATCCTCCCCGTGTGTGCGTGGGTTTCCTCCGGGTGCTCCGGTTTCCTCCCACAGTCCAAAGATGTGCCGGTTAGGTGGATTGGCCATGATCAATTGCCCTTAATGTCCAAAATTGCCCTTAGTGTTGGGTGGGGTTACTGGGTTATGGGGATAGGGTGGTGGTGTTGACCTTTGGTAGGGTGCTCTTTCCAAGAGCCGGTGCAGACTCGATGGGCTGAATGGCCTCCTTCTGCTTTGTAAATTCTATGAATTAATCAGTAATCCAGATATCGGCACAGTAATGCACTGTATAAACTCAGTAATGGTTACTTTTCTTAGAAATAACAAAGAATAATACAGAACGGGAACAGGCCCTTCGGACTACCAACCTGGTCCAGGTCATGATACCACCCTTGGCCAAAACCCTCGACACTTCCGAGTGCAGTATCCATCCATACCCATCTTATCCAAGTATTTGGCGAGATGCCTTTTGAACGCCGTTAATGTATCTGTTCTGCTTCCACAAGCTCCCATTCCAACGCGATCTGACCCCTAAGCCCTGAGAAAGAGTGTCTGCACCCCACTCTATCCATGACCCTAATAATCTTGTAGAAATCTATCAGTTCACCCCTCAACTTCCGTAGTTCTATTGAAAACAGTCCGAGTCTATTTGTCTGCCCACATAGCTAACGCCATTCATACCAGGTAACATCATGGTAAACCTCCTCTACACACTTTACAAATCCTCCACCTCCTTCTGGTCGTGTGACGACCATAACTGTTCGCAATATTCCAAGTGCGGCCTTACCAAGGTTCTACATAACTGTAACATGAACTGCCAGTTTTTATACTCGATACTCCGTCCAATGAAGGCAAGTATTCCTATGCTGACTTGACTACGGTGTCCACTTCTGTTGCCACTTTCAAAGAGCCGTGGACCTGCAGCGCGAGATCTGTGGGATGTTCTATATTCCTGAGAGTTTTGCCTTTTATGGAATTTTCCACCTCATGTTAGACCTACCAAAAGGCATTACCTTACATTTGTCTGGATTCAGCTCTATTCGCCATTTTCTGCCCAAGTCTCCAACCTATCTACGTCCTGCTGTATTCTCTGACAATCCTAAGCACTATCTGCCACGCTACCAACCTTGGTCTCATCCACAAACTAAATAAACAGTTAGGTACATTTTCTTCCAAATCGTTTATGTATACTACAAACAACAGAGTACACAGCACAGAATCCTGTGGAACACCACTAATAACAACCTTCCATTCAGAAAGACACCCTGCCGCTGATATCCTTTGCCTTCTGTGACCGAGTCAATTCCGTATCCATCTTGCCACCTCAACTCTGATCCCGTGTGTTTTCACCTTTTGTAGCAGTCTGCCATGAGGCACCGTATCAAAGGGTTTACGGAAGTCCATGTAAACAACATCCACCGCCCTCCCCATATCAATCACCGTTGTCATCTCCTCAAAACACTCGATAAAGTTAGTGAGGCACGACAACCACTTGACAAAACCATGCTATCTATCGCTGATAAGTCCATTTGTTTCCAAATTGGTATAAATCCTGTCTCTGAATGTTATCTGCAATAATTTAGCCACTACCGACGTGAGACTCGTCGGCCTATCATTTCCTGGATTATCCCTGCTACCATTCTTAAACAGCGAAATCATATTAGCTATTCTCCAGTCCTCTGTGAAATCACTTGTAGCTAATGAGGAGACAAGGATGTCAGTTAAGGCCTGAGTAATTTCCTTGCTTCTCTCTGTATTCTGGGGTAAACCGCATCCGGCCTTGGGTACTTATCTGCCTTAATGAGCTACCTCTTTCTAACAGAAGCGAACATACCATTTAATCTTTCCAATTGTTGTTGGACTTACTTAATAATGTTACCTGATTCCAATTTAAAGATTCCTTGGAATATAAATATTTCCCAATCGCTCAATGTTTTTCATTGCTATTACTCAAGTGGAGAATTCTCAAGTTCGCCACATTGTATTCGCCCTGCCGTGTTCTAATTTACTCACCCAAATTCCTCATCTCCCTCGGCAATTCCTTTGCGTCTTCCCATCTTTTTTGTATTGTCGGTAAACCTGGATACGTTAGACCCAGTCCATCGACTCAGTCATTAATGTAGACTGTAAATGGGTGGGACCATGTATATTTCGGCCTGGAACCCCCATAATTTCAGCATGCCAACAAGAAAATATGGCTTTGATTATGGCTGATTGCTATGGTACCTGTAATCGCATAAATCTTCAGAAAATCTAAGAAATCCTACGGATATTTTAGCGAATATTTTCTGACTATTCAAATGTAGTACACCCACTGGACTAGCCTAATCCATCTCCATTATTAAAATTATTGTGATTTTCGTCGTGTCTTATTACTGCCTCACTTGAAGTATATATCACTTTTACTCGAAATGATGTTAAGCTATCTGCTCTGTAGTTTCTCATTTTTTCTTTTCGTCTTATCTGTGGGGCGAGGTTTGATCATCCCAATCCTTGAGATCTCTTGTAGAATTTAAGTAAGTTATCCGAAATCGTTTCAGCTACTACATTCTTCAATCTTATACATCGAGAGTTTCGGGGATTGTTCCCACTTACACCCAGGTATGTCTACAGCAGTATTACCTTGCAGTACTGAGTTATGCAAGTTACATTCTCTGGGTGTTTGCTTTGAGGTTAGCTGACAAAGAAACACCATATAACGGGTACAAGAACACGAGACTTCAGTGACGGTGATATGCTCAGCGGACGGACAGCACGTGGCTCAACTCCCAACTCGAACCTAAAAACTTATTTTCAGAGGGATTTGGGCAGAAAAGCCATCAGAAAGAATTCCCAAAGAGAAGGATACACAGTGGAGAAAAGGATGCCCTGTGAACAGAAGCTCGATAGGCAGACGAGAGGGCAGAAGTGGCGGAAAGGGGCACGGCAAATGGGCGGACGAGCCGGTGGACCCATAAGGCAAGGTGGAGGCCACGGCCGTCCAAGCGCGGCGAAGACCGGCGATCCGAGCACTGGCGCCGACACCAGCAACAACATTCCACTGCCCACCAGGGGACGGGTGGAGGAGCTTCCTAAAAGGAAGGAGGCAATTTGAACGGAGATCCAGATGGCGGTGAAGGAGGTGGTGACGAAGGCTTTGGTCTCCCTCAAACGCACGATTGATGGCCTGGGGAAGAAAGTAGAGGCGCAAGAAAAAACAATCCTGGACCGCGAAAGAGCTCGGATGGGCCAGAGTGACAGGGTTGTTGCTCTGGAGGCAGAAGAGAAAAGGTTGTTGGCAGTCCAGGGTAATTTGAAGGGGACGATGGACCAGGAGAATATTTCCCGGTGGCAGAACGGATTGTGGGCTTGCCGGAATGCATCGAAGGCAGAGGCCCGAAAGACTATATCATTCACATTCTGGGCAGCCTAGTCAGAAGAGACAGTTTCCCCAACCCCACCCCCGCCCCGCAGAACTCGACAGGGCACATTAGTCGCACCGACCGATGCCCAAAGCAGGGGAGCAGCCAAGAGCGATCACAGCAATGATGCACCGGTACCATGACCGGGGAAGCATTCTGAAGTGTGTCCCGCAGATGAAAGCGAGCTCAGAGGGAGAACACAGGATCCGGGTATACCAGAATAGTGGGGGCAGACCTTGCAAATAAAGGGCAGAGTTCAACAGGATAAATCGGCGATCTACGAGAGTGGGGTGCGGTTTGGCATGTTGTTACCGGCCAGACTCTGGGTCACGAACTAGGGCAAAGAACATTATTTTAACACCCCAGGGGAGGTGACCGAGGTGCCGACCTTGACAGCGACCAAACTCGGCAGCGGTGAAGGCGTGTCGGGGGAGGAGGGCTGGGTAAAAAGGAGATGAAACCAGAGACTATAAACTGAAGTATGTGTTTGCGCGGGACTGTATTGCCTCGTTGTCAACAGAAAGACCGGGTACAGAAGGAAGCACAGGGAAACCAGGTGAAGGAAGTGAGAAGGGAATACAGTCAGTTAGAGATTACAGGCAAAGGGCTAAGCCAGATGTAGGAAGGGAGCCACCTGACTAACAAGGAGAGGCAGCAGGGGAAGACAGGCAGTAAGGGGGGTCGCGACGCACTTTTCGGGGGAGAGGGTGCGCCTGGCCCAAGGGGACGACGGCACAGCGCTAGGGAAACGGAATACGGGGGGGGGGTTAGGAGGGGGAGACAAGGGGGCAGGGAGAACAGGTGGAGCGCAGAACATATAGGGGACAGAACAGGGAAAAAGAGTTGGCTGGCAGGCAGGGAGCAGGCCGAGGAATCAAGATGGCACGTCAACCTGCCACGTTGGTGGGTCCCTAAACAAAGGTAAAGTCCAGAGTGCAGGGACGCACCCACGCCCACACAGTTGGCAGCAATGTTGGGTGCAGCTTGGACATAGGGAAACCCCGGAGAGCATGGGGCGCGATCTCATGGTGAGAACGGTGACCGCGGACATTTTGCATGGCCCCCTAACAAACGAAAACGTCGGTGTGCAGGGACGTGTCCACCACGCACGTATAGTTGATCCTGCAGGAACGGGGAGACAGAAAACCCTCATCAGGATAGTCATCTGGAATGTAAGGCAAATTAACGATCCGGTGAAAAGATCCAGAGTCTTCACCCATTTAAGAAGCCAGAAGGCTGACATAACCTGCTTGCAGGGGACACACCTGAACCAAAAGGACAGACTGCTGGTAACAAAGGGCTGGGTGGGGCTGACGTACCATTCGTGCTACGGGACGAGTGCTAGGGGAGTAACAGATACGACGATAGTTATGAACCAAGTGGGACGGTATGTCATGGTCAGCGGTATACTAGACGAGGAACTGGTGGTACTGGTAAATGTGTACGTGCCCAACTGGGATGACACAGTATTCATGAAACGGACCATGCGGAAATCCCCGATATCGACACAACCGACTTTAATTGTGCACAGGAGCCATTGCCCCGATCGATCAAACCCCAGAAAGGTGAAAAAGGCAGGCAGCCCTCGGGAACTGGGAATATTCATGGAACAAATGGGGGCATGGATGAGGTTCCTGCATCCTGATGACAGGGAATTCTCGTTCTTTTCACCGGTTCGTAAGGTATGCACAGTTATTAATTTCTTTGCAGTGGGGAAATCGGTGCTTCAAGGAAAAGTAGGAGCGGAATACGCCGCGATCATCATTTCTGATCGTGCTTTGCACTGCATGAATGTGAGGTTAGAGAGGGGCCATGATCAACGTCCTACATGGAGGTTGGTCACGGACCTCCTGGCGGCAAGGACTTCTGGCAGAAAACATCACAGGCCATAGGCAACACATGACTCACGACTGGAACGGGGAAGTCTCACATTCCACGTTCTGGGAGGCACTAAATGATGTGATCAGAGGGAATATTATAGCCTACAAGGCACGCAGAAACAGGGAAGCGAGGGAGGCCAGGCAACAGCTAATTGACTCCATCCTGGACGTCGACAGAATGTAGTCCGAGGCCCTGATCGTAGTGCTGCTGGCGGAGAGGAAAAGTCTACAAACGGCCTTTAACCTGCTATCCACCAGGAAAGCAATGTACCAACACTTCGAGACAAGTGGGACCCTCTACGAATACGGAGATAAGGCTGGCTGCCGACTGGCTTACCAGCTGAGAAAGCAGGCAGCCACGATGGAAATAGCACCAGTAAAGGATCGCAGAGGCAGACTGGTAACGGAACCAAAAGAGGTCAATCGGGCATTCGAGATCTTCTACCGATGGCGGTACACCTCCGAACCCCCCGACGAGGATGAAAACGTTCCTCGATGAACTGGTTGTGGGAGAGGACAGGCAGGGCAGGGGGAACTGGACACACCAATAGATCTGGGAGAAATCAGCTGCATGCAGGCGGGGAAGGCGCCGGACCGCAAAGGCTCCCGCCCGAATTCTATAAAAAGAAGTTCCCTGGCCCCTCATCTAAGGGACATGTTCACAGACTCGCAGGGGCACCCTGCCTCCCACGATAGCACAGGTCACAATATCCCTGACGTCCAAAAATGACAAGAACCCGATGTAATGCGGCTCATGCAGACCTATTTCACATGTGAATGTAGACGCGAAGATACTCACCAAAGTCTTGGCGAAGAGACTGGAGAACTGCGTGCCAGAGGTGGTCGCAAATGACGAGGCGGGCTTTGTCAAGACCAGACAACTTACTATCAACATCAGGCGGCTGAGGAATGTAATAATGACACAAACCCCTCTCCCTCCCGGGGAGAGAACACCAGAGGTGATCGTCTCCTTAGATGCAGAAAAGGCCTTCGAATGGAAATACCTACCCGACGTACTGGAGTGGTTTGGTCTCGGAGCAGGATTCACCTCCTGGGTGAAACTCCTGTATAAACACCCCAAGACGAGCATTCCAACCAACACACCAGCTCTGAATACTTCGAACTGCACAGGGGAAAGGGGCATGGTAGCCCACTGTCCCCGCTCCTGCTTTCCTCAGCAATCCCCAGATTATTGCACGAGATGCAAACAGCTGGAAGGGCATTCAAAGGGGATGCAGATGGCACAAAGTCTCACTCTATGTGATGACCTGCTCCGATACGTCTCGGAACCGTAGGTATGCCAGGGTGCAATCATCCAGCTCATGAAAGAGTTTGGAAGCTTCTCGGGTTATTAACTTAACCTGGGCAAGAACGAGGCATTCCCAGTGAACCAAACGGGGAAGGGACAGAGCTGGAGGATCTGCCACTCAAAGTAGCCCAAAACAAATTCCGCAACCTGGGCAACCTAAATAGACTGGGACTGGAAACAGATCCACAAGTGGAATCTGACCAGCCTGGCGGAGGAAGTCAAAAACGACCTGCAAAGGTGGGATGCGCTCCCACTCTCCCTGGCAGGGAGAAAGATGATCAAAATGAAACAGTTTCCTCTTCCTGTTCAGATCAATACCAATATTCAACCCCAAGACCTTTTTCCAAAACATAGACAGAATGAGCATGGCGTTTGCGTGTGTGTGTGGTGTGGGGGAGGGGGGGGGGAGCCTGGGGGGTGAGTAAGAATCCGAAAGTACCCAAAACAACACTACAAAGGAGAAAAGAGAGAGGAGACCTGGCCTTACCAACCTGCAATATTCTTTTTAAAGAACAATTTAGAGTACCCAATTCATTTCTTTCCAATTGAGGGTCAATTTAGCATGGACAATACACCTACTCTGCACATCATTGGGTTGTGGAGGTGAAACCCAAGCAAACACGGGGATAATGTGCACACTCCACACTGACAGTAACTCTGAGCGGGGATCGAACCTGGGACCTCGGCGCCGTCAGGCTACAGCGCTAACCGTGCTGCCCTCCGAAACCTGCAATACTACCAGAGTGAAGGGATGTTTACGTGAACCCAAAATGGAATGGATACCGATGCAGGAGGCAACCTGCAAGGGGACGGCCCTCCAGCTCCTCGCCATGGCAGCATTCCCATCTCCCCCCTCCCCCCCGACGAAATACATGTCCTGCCCAGTTGCGTTAGTCACACTAAGGACGGGGAATCAGATGAGGCAACATTTCGGTCTGACCGATATGTCTCCCATCTGCGGAAAACTCAAGTTACCATCGCCATGCTAGACACCACCATCAAAAAATGAAGGCAGAACTGGGGGTGGGTGGGGGGGGGGGGGGGGCGCTACCATTCAGGGACTTTTATATAGGGAAAAGGCTAGCGACACAGAGAGAACTGACGGAGGAGCTGGAACTACTGACAGGACAAGAACTTAGGCACCAACAAATAAAGCACTTCTTCTGCAAAGCGATAATAGGATACACCAGGACCGCGGAGACCACATTACTCGAATACCTGATCAATACGGTCGGTAAGGAAGGGGTAGACTGCGGGAAAATGTACTGACAACTAATGGACAGGGCTCGAATGCCATTGGACAAGACCGAACGGAAGTAGGGAGAAAAACTGGGGACAGACGTGAACTGGCTTTCTGGAGTGAAGGACTGAGCAGGGCCAACTCCATCTCATTCTGCGCAAGGCTCAGCCTCATGCAGTTCAAAGTGGTCATAGAGTACAATTAACCAGAACTCGATGAACGGGTTCTTCCCGGAGGTGGAGAACGAATGTGAAAGGTGCCAGAGAGCCCCGGCCAAGCAAACACACATGGATTCGGCCTGTCCCAAACTTGTTGCGTTCTGGACAGCCTTTTCCGAGGCGATGATCAAGCTTGTGGGGGTGAGGGCGGTGCCGTGCCGAAAGTGGCAATCCTCAGGATATCTGAGCAACCAAAGCGACACATGAGGAAGAGGGCCGATGCCCTAGTTTTTGCTTGCTTAATCGCTCGCTGGGGAATCCTGCTCATCTGGCGATCAGCAACAGCACCAATAGTTGCAGACTGACTGAAAGGCCTGGCTGAATTTCTCCACTTGGTGACGATCAAAGACACCATCCATGGGTCGGAGGAAGGCTTCCTCAAAGCATGGGGGCAATTCGGCGGCCTGCTTGAAGCCAACAATAACTCGAGGACGAAATAAGAGATGAGAGAAGACAGATAGGAAGACACAACTCTGGCGAGAGAGGAGCAAGAGAGGAGGAATCCATGGGAAATGAGGGGGACACGACACAACGGAGGGAAGGGGAGGGGTGGAAGACCCTCTCCCAACCCACAAGGCAGACACAGCAAAAAGCACAAAGGAAAGTAGGTCGGGAAAGAATTCGTATTTGAATCGTATTGCATCTTTGACTTTGTCTATATATATGTTTCTGGAACCCACCTATTCATTCACCTGAGGAAGGAACAGTGTTCCGAAAGCTAGTGATTCGAATCAAACCTGTTGGACTTTAATCTGGTGTTGTAAGACTTCTTACTGTGCAACGCCAGCATCTCCGCATCATACCCCAGATTGAACATTCATGCGGCAGATTCTTAAATAGTAGAATGCTTCAAAATAGACTGGTTAGAACGTAGAAGGACTGGTGGAGACTCCAATTGTTTTCCCCCCTGTAATTTAAGACTGCAATGCTAAAGGTTATTACTACTTCATCCTCGTTTTCAACAACCAACAGCAGAAGTTAGCAAATTCAGCAACATAAAACTATCTACTAAAGAGAACATTGATTTGCATTTGCCGCATTGATATTGGACACAATATCCATTCCAGCTCTTGCATGTACTATAAATTAGACTCTATGAAAATGAAAATGTTTTTCGAAATAGTTGAGCAGTGAGCAAACATTAGCGGTAAATTGCATTCTGTGCGTTGTAGCATCTTTCCAAAAGATGTGTCAGGGAGCAGTAGAACTTTATAGTTATCGGCTGGATTTTCATTGGGCATTAGGCACTCTGTGGAATTGCAAATGTGCCGGCTGCGACCAGTCTCCTGGATTCCAAACTGCACATTTTTGGACTGTGAGTGAAGCGGAGCACTAGAACGAACCCCAAACAGACACGGGGAGCATATGAAAATTTCAAGCAGACAGTCGCTGGAGTCGGTATCGAACCCGGTCCCTGACGCTGTGAGACCATTGTGCCACAGTGCCACCCAACATACCTATAGAAATTTTACAGTAAGTTTTCAATTTGCCGACAAGATTACTCTCGTACTTTATTTTCTGTTTCTCAATGAATACACCGCAGCGATCGGGCAGAGAATCCCGCCCATCGACATTTTCAATAAGATCACCTTCATTATTATCACCAAGAATGACTTCAGGCCCAATATTCTCATCACTCCTAATGAGAAATCACTTCATCTCAACAAAGGAAAACCTGTAACCCCTGAGCTGCCTCCAATGAACGTATGTCCCTCCTTATGTACAGTGAAAACCACAATTCATCATCTACTCCACACGCAGAGCAACCATTATAACACAACAGCTGTGGTTTTTCCCCCCAAATCCATATCCACTTCAATAAAGCATGGTAATGAAGCTGCCTAGTGCCAGTGGTGTTCTTGTGGTCCGTCATCCATTAAACATGAAATGAATAATGAAATGAAATGAAAATCGCTTATTGTCACAAGTAGGCATCAAATGAAGTTACTGTGAAAAGCCCCTAGACGCCCGATTTCGGCGCCTGTTCGGGGAGGCTGGTACGGGACTTGAACCCGCGCTGCTGGCTGCCTTGGCCTGCTTTTAAAAAAGCTATTTAGTCCTGTGCTAAACCAGCCCTGGTAAAACATACCACCATTTACAAAACTGAGGATGCTCTTTTTCCCAGTATCTCAACCCTATCTCTGTCTGATCTAACATATAACCCCCATTAATTAAACACATAATGGCCACCGATATATTTGCTGATTGTGTCCGTTGATCTTCTGAGGATGTTAATACTGTCAAGAATTGTACTAATATAGTCGTTTCATCCCCAACTAGCTCTGAGATGCTACGTAATTAACATTATTCACTCCCTTGATTCCATCAATCAAGAACCCCTTCAGTAGTATTTTCACCACTGTGTTTTTTTTTCTCATTAAACCCTCAATTCCATGCAGATGGTCCCCGCAGGCCAGATATCTGTACATCCCCACAGCACTCGTGTCATCTAATAACCAGGCGAGTGCAATTCATTCCTATTTAGATGTCGGGTTGGATTCACCACTCCCTCGTCTGTGTATTTTTGTGTGCCGCTTGTCAATCCCGGCGACTTGGGGTTGGTCCAATGGGAATACTGACAAGCGGTGGAAGAGAGAATCCCGCTGCCAGCGTATGGGGGGCTGGGACATAGCGCGCGGGATTCCCCGGCCGTTCGCTGGCGGCGGAATGCACTGGACAGGTCGGGGGCGTGCTGTGGGCAGCGTGCTCTGGTATTAAACTCCCAGTGACAAGGAGCGGAATGCTACAAATCTATAACTTTCTTCGCTTTTTTTGTGGTTGAATGTCGTCAGTTTACTGAAAGTATATTTGCATACCCTGGACGACTGTGTGACTATTTAAATTGTGGGCGGATTTATTCTGTCCCGCTGCCGCGTGTTTCTCGGTCACGCACCGGAACTTCAACAGTGTGTGCAGACTCCCACAAATCAAACAAAAATCGTCAGTTTTTTGAATTCTGAGTAGGGGCCTTTTAGAACAGGTACGATCCCCTTGCTCCGACCGGTCATCGATCAACTGTCAGACAGAAATGAAACACAGATAGGCGAAATACTTTACCACCCTGAGTAACAGACCGTCTGCTGCAAGCAGCACAACACTCAGCAAGAGATCTCACCGGCCAATCATTGACGAGGTTGGATTGCATCCCTACTCTGCTGAGAGCCAGATACCGTTAAATAGACCAGCTCAGGCAAGACTTCAGGAAATGATGTAATTCAGCCGAATTTGTTTTAAGTGGCGGCTCCCACCATGGTGTGGGCCTTCCATGATATGCCCTCCTGTGCAATTGGAATGAAGATGGACGGCAACTTACTTTTGTGATTCCGAAGTATTGCTCTCTACCAAAAAAAAGATATCAAATCACAATGTGGTAACTACGGAGGTCCGTTTCTTGTGTCCCTTGCATGGAAAAACGATCCTTCATTCAGCCTGAATAGATTTATCGTGGAATAAAGAAATCTACCTAAGGTTCAGGGTCGCTTTCGACCAAATCACAGCACAGTGGATACCACGTTCATTGTGAGACAGATCGAGGAACATGCTTCAAATCGATGAATTCATTTTTGTTGACTCTCAAAGTCAAGGTTGTTCCGTGTTAAGATACTATTGTTAAACCTTTTGGCCGTCCCGTGCTCCCCTTTTTATCCGTCCTCTGCTGCCTGTCTTCCGGTTACCTGCTGCAACGTTCCTGCACCACATGGGAGTTCTGTTTAAACTATCGCTATTAAGCAGAGTTAGATCCCCCTATCGTGATGGACCAAGCCAAGGCATCATCCAAAGGCTACATGCCAGAACATGTGACGATAATTTGGTAAACTTAGCAAGCAGCCAATCGTAAAATGTTCAATTTGCAGCCTTCTCCTGTTGGGGCCAGAAAGAAAGTTCCAAAAGAAAGGTGGCTCTTCTGAAGAGAGACTCGGCAAGACGACTGATCAGAGACGTGGCACCGGAAGAACCAAAATAATAGACAGACTGCGTGAGTGAGAGAAGTGACCTAACTGGTTTAACTTTAATGTGATACTGCCGCGTTGAGAATTGACGAATGGGATTGTTTACAGGTACGAGAGGTGATAGACGGAGGTATATTAAAGAACGATGTTGCGAGGCCCTGATCAGGTAAACAGGCATCGGAGAGAAAAGGGGGATGTTGTGGAGCCCGCCCGCGGAGGCAAGACTTCCACGTCCTGACCTTCTCGGGAACGGAGGAGGACGCTGCCGGACGTCTGAGAACCTCGTCGTGAGTAAGTGAGTACTATAAGAAGTCCGTGTATTCTTGGGGGACTGTCTAGATAGAAACATTCTCCAATCACACAGGTGCGGTAGGTAAATTAATAATGGCTGCGAAACAAGTTAAAAGGGGGTCCCCGGGCTCCCTGATAAACTCTTATATGACTGACCGACAGTTGTTAATTAAAAAGATGCAGAAGAACGGCTGGGAAGTATCACATACTTTGGCACTCCAGAGAGATTGGTTGACAAAAGAAACTAAAGACAAGATTTTGGTACATTAATTGGCAGGACTAATAGAACAAGTAAATGCGGTAAAATAGAAAAAGGCAGAACTAGGGTTGAGAGTGAAATGTCAAACAAAAATCATAAAGGAATTAGAGTATAAATTGTATGAGGTGGAAGAATGAGGTCCGGACACGACCTCCCTGCCCCCATATGATAGTATAGAACCAACAGCCCCTCTGAGTGAGGAGACTGAGGAGACGGTCGATGTGGCACCCTGAGCCGAGGGGGTACCTTGGCACACCCGAATGTAAACTTTTGGACGGAACTCAATGCTGTCTGTGTGGGTCGCAAACTGTACTTAAGAGACATTCACCAACTAGTAAGGGCAGCGTTCCCGGCGGACAAGTGGTGACTTGTGGCTCCTGCGGTTGCTGCAGCCAAAGATTTTAGCAGGGGCCGCTGGACCCACGCAGTGCCTCTCACAGATGAGATCGACGCCCAACAGTTGCGCTTTTTATGGCGGAAGTCCAACGAGTCAGGTGATTCACCAACAACCTGGAGTAAGATCACCACCACCAAACAAAGAAAAGGCGAGGGAGCGTCACAATATGGGGAGCGGCTATTTACGGTTTATCAAGAAAGTTCGGGCCAATCCAACGATGTTAGGACATATGCGGGGTTCATACAAGCCTTCAAGGGACTTCCGGTGGCGGCCATAGAGGAGTAGGTCGCACATTCGATTATTCCCGCCTGTAATGGACTTTCGGACCTTCTGCCCCGGATTGTTCTTGGATTTTTTGGGATAAATCGGTGAACTGTGCTACAGTAAGCAGGATCGCCTCTCTGGTGTACAGACAGTTGGACCAGAAGTGGCTGTGTGAAACGACTCAGTCCTGGTAGCGGGAAGCAAGCGGAGCTGGTATCGCGGGACAGCATGGCGGAGGGCAAGGGCTGAGAAGAGACGGCTCAGTGGTCGACGGAGCAGCTGGTGACGTTTTTTGAGGATTGCTTCACCAAGCTGAAAAGGGATATGCTGGACCCGATCAAGGCTTCGATCGATCAAGTAGTCTTGAATCACGAGACCCAGGTGGAAGCGATACGGGAGATCGAACAAAAGTTATCCGACCAGGAGGACTATATAACCGTTCTGGTGAACAAGGTTTTTTAAAAAATATATATTTATTAAAGTTTTTTAACACAGTTTTTCTCCCTTACAAACAATAATCCCCCCACCCCCCCTAACAAAAAAATAAAGATAAATCGCGCAGAGCAAGATATATACATGGCAAAATGATATATTTACACAGCATTGTACACTGGCCCTCACCCGTACGTGCCAGTTTCCCCAACCCTTCATGTTATCTCTTGCTCATCCACCCTCCCAGGCAGTCCCCCCTCCCCCCCCCCCCCCTCCCAGGACGCCCCCGCCCCGCCCCCCCCCCCCCCCCAAGGTTGCTGCTGCTGCTGACCGACCTTCCTCTAACGCTCCGCGAGATAGTCTAGGGACGGTTGCCACCGCCTGTAGAACCCCTGCGTAGACCCTCTCAAGGCGAACTTAATCCTCTCCAACTTGATGAACCCAGCCATATCATTTATCCAGGCTTCCAGGCTGGGGGCTTCGCCTCCTGCCACATTAACAAGATCCTTTGCCGGGCTACTCGGGACGCAAAGGCCAGAATGCCGGCCTCTTTCGCCTCCTGCACTCCCGGTTCATCCACTACTCCAAATATTGCTAGCCCCCAGCTTGGCTTGACTTGGACTTTCACCACCTGAGATATTCCTCCCGCCACTCCTCTCCAGAACCCCTCCAGTGCCGGGCATGACCAAAACATATGGACATGGTTCGCCGGGCTCCCTGAGCACCTTCCACATCTGTCCTCTACCCCAAAGAACCTACTCAACCTCGCCCCCGTCAAGTGTGCTCTGTGGACCACCTTAAATTGTATCAGACTGAGCCTGGCACACGAGGAGGAGGAATTAACCCTACCTAGGGCATCAGCCCACAGACCTTCCTCGATCTCCTCCCCCAGCTCCTCCTCCCATTTACCCTTCAACTCTTCTACCAGCACTCCCCCTCTTCTTTCAACTCCTGGTGTATTTCCGACACCTTGCCCTCCCCGACCCATACACCCGAGATCACCCTATCTTGAACTTCCTGTGCCGGGAGCAACGGGAATTCCCTCATCTGTCGCCTCACAAAAGCCCTCACCTGCATATATCTAAAGTCATTTCTCGGGGGTAACTCGAACTTCTCCTCCAGTGCCCCTAGGCTCGCAAACGTCCCGTCGATGAACAGGTCCCCCATTCTTCCAATCCCCGCCTGATGCCAGCACTGGAACCCCCCGTCCATCTTCCCTGGGACAAACCGGTGGTTACCTCTGATCGGGGACCAAACCGGTGCCCCCATTGCACCCCGGTGCCGTCTCCACTAGCCCCAGATCCTTAGCATTGCGGCCACCACCGGGCTCGTGGTATACTTTGTCGGCGAGAGCGGCAGCGGTTCCGTCACCAACGCCCCCTGGCTCGTTCCTTTACAGGACGCCATCTCCATAATCTTCCATGCCGCCCCCTCTCCCTCCATAACCCACTTGCGGATCATCACCACATTTGCTGCCCAGTAGTAGCTCCCCAGGTTTGGCAGCGCCAACCCTCCTCGGTCCCTACTACATTCCAGGAACCCTCTCCTTGCTCTCGGGGTCTTATTCGCCCACACAAATCCCATAATACTCCTGCCTACTCTCTTAAAAAAGGCCTTAGTGATCACGATGGGAAGGCACTGAAACACAAACAGAAACCTCGGAAGGGCCATCATTTTGAGCGACTGCACTCTACCCGCCAGCGAGAGCGGTAACATGTCCAATCTTTTGAAATCCTCCTCCATTTGCTCCACCAACCTCGTCAGATTCAGTTTATGTACGGTCCCCCAACTCCTGGCTATCTGGATCCCCAGATACCGAAAGCTCCCCTCCTCGCTCCTCAGCAGTAGGTCCCCTATCCCTCTTTCTTGGTCCCCCGCCTGTAATACAAAGAGCTCACTCTTCCCTACATTGAGCTTATAGCCCGAAGACTCCCCAAACTCCCTTAGAGTCTGCATGACCTCCACCATCCCCTCCATTGGATCCGCCACGTACAGCAACAGGTCATCCGCATATCGCGACACCCGATGCTCTTCTCCCCTCGGACCACCCCCTTCCATTTATTAGACTCCCTCAATGACATGGCCAATGGTTCGATCGCCAATGCGAACAACAGGGGGGACAGGGGGCACCCCTGCCTCGTCCCTCGGTACAGTCGAAAGTACTCCGACCTCCGCCGGTTCGTCACTACACTTGCCATCGGAGCTCTGTAAAGGAGCTTAACCCAATTGATAAACCCTATCCAGAACCCAAACCTGCGCAGCACCTCCCAGAGGTATCCCTACTCTACTCGGTCAAAGGCCTTCTCCGCGTCCATAGCTGCCACTGTCTCCGCCTCTCCCTCCTCCGATGGCATCATTATCACGTTTAAGAGACGCCGCACATTTGTGTTTAGTTGCCTGCCCTTTACGAATCCCGTCTGGTCCTCGTGGATTACCCTCGGGACACAGTCCTCGATCCTCGTGGCCAGCACTTTTGCCAGCAACTTTGCATTCACATTGAGGAGCGAGATCGGCCTGTACGATCCACATTGCAGTGGGTCCTTGTCCCGCTTTAGGATCAAATAAATTGTCGCTTACGACATTGTCGGGGGCAGGGTCCCCTCCTCTCTTGCCTCATTAAAGGTCCTCACCAGTAGCGGGGCCAACAGGTCTGTGTACTTCCTGTAGAACTCCACCGGGAATCCGTCCGGTCCCGGGGCCTTCCCCACCTGCATGCTCCCCATGCTCAGCTCCTCCAACCCAATTGGTGCCCCCAAACCAGCCACCTCTTGCTCCTCCACCCTCGGGAATCTCAGCTGATCTAGGAATCGTCTCATCCCCTCTTCCCCCGCTGGGGGCTGGGATCTGTACAGCTCTTCATATAAGGTCTTGAATACCTCGTTTATTTTCGTTGCACTCCGAACCGTGGCTCCCTTTCCATCTTTGACTCCCCCTATTTCCCTTGCTGCCATCCTCTTACGGAGCTGGTGTGCCAGCATCCGACTAGCCTTTTCCCCATACTCGTAGGTCGCCCCTGCGCTTTCCTCCACTGTGCCTCCGCCTTCCCTGTGGTCAACAGGTCAAACTCCGGCTCGAGCCGTCGTCTTTCCCCAAGTAATCTTTCCTCCGGGGCCTCTGCATATCTCCCGTCCACTCTCAAAATCTCCCCCACTAACCTCTCCCTTTCCATACCCTCTGTCTTCTCCCTATGAGCCCTAATGGAAATTAGCTCTCCCCTGATCCGCCTTCATCCAGCCGCCACAACGGGCGTTGGTCCCTCTCCTCTCCCAGCTCCAGTTCCACCCAGTGCGGGGCATGGTCCGAAATGGCTATAGCCGAATACTCCGTCCCCTCCACCCTCGGGATGAGCGCCCTACCCAGAACAAAAAAATCTATCCGGGAGTAGGCTTTGTGTACATGGGAGAAGAAAGAAAATTCCCTGGGCTGCGGCCTTGCAAACCACCATGGGTCCACTCCCCCATCTGATCCATAAACCCCCTAAGTACCTTGGCCGCCGCCGGCCTCTTTCCAGTCCTTGGTTTGGAGTGGTCTAGTGCTGGATCCAACACTGTATTGAAGTCCCCTCCCATTATCAGGCCTCCTATCTCCAGGTCCGGAATGCGCCCCAACATCCGCTTCATGAATCCTGCATCATCCCAGTTCAGGGCGTATACATTTACCAACACCACCCACATCCCTTGCAGCCTCCCGCTCACCATTACATATCGCCCTCCATTGTCTGCTACAATAGTCTTGGCCTCAAATGACACCCGCTTTCCCACCAATATTGCCACCCCTCTATTCTTCGCGTCCATTCCCGAGTGGAATACCTGTCCTACCCATCCCTTTCTTAGCCTGACCTGGTCCGCCACCTTCAGCTGTGTCTCTTGGAGCATGGCCATGTCCGCCTTCGGTCCCTTTATGTGCGCGAACACTCGAGCCCTCTTCACCGTCCCATTCAGGCCCCTCACATTCCACGTTATCAGCCAGATTGGAGGGGCTCTCACCCCCCCCCGCCCTCCCCCCACGCCCCGCCGATTAGCCATCTCCTTTTCTGGGCCAGTCCCGTGTCCACGCCTCCCTCAGCCTCCAGTCCCCCAGAGGGGCGATCCCCGTCCTGACCACCTCTTCTGTGTCCCATTCCCTTTCGGCCAGTGCAGCAGCAACCCTTCCCCCCCCCCTTCCCCCCTCTCCCCTCCCCCCCGCTAGACCCCTGTCTAGCTTTTTTGCTCCCCCCATGTCACTCCCGTAAGTCAGCTGACGCCTGCTGACCCCGGCTTCCCCGCTGTCCCATTGATCTCCCCGCGTGGGAGTCTCCCGATCCATAATCATTCCTTCGTTCCCCTTCCCGCCTTTCATCCCGCCCGCTCCGCCCCCTCTGGCACAGCTCTTGTCGCGGCCTTTTCTCTCTCCCCCAGCCCATGTAACATTTCCTGGGCGTGATTGACCCCCTATATACAACAACCATCACACATCAAACCTCAAACATCCCCCCTACCCTCACAAACCCTCAGTTCGAGTCCAACTTTTCGGCTTGTACAAAGGTCCACGCCTCCTCAGGCGTTTCAAAATAATAGTGTTGGCCCTGGTATGTGACCCACAGTTGCGCTGGCTGCAGCATTCCGAATTTCACTTCTTTCCGCTACAACGCCGCTTTGGCCCGGTTGAAACTCGCTCTCCGCTTTGCAACCTCCGTGCTCCAGTCCGGGTATATTCGGATCTCTGCATTGTCCCACTTACTGCTCCGCTCCTTCTTGGCCCATCTCAGGACCCACTCTCTGTCCGTGAACCGGTGGAACCTCACCACCATCGCCCTTGGCAGCTCATTTGCCTGGGGCTTCTTCGCCAGCACCCGATGTGCCCCGTCCAACTCCAGCAGCCTCGAAGGGGCCTTCGTGCCCATCATCGCCTCGAGCATCGTGCTCGCGTATGCCCCAGCATCAGCCCCCTCCACTCCCTCAGGGCGACCCAGGATTCGCAGATTCTTTCTCCTCGACCTGTTCTCCAGGTCTTCGAGTCTTCCCGCCCACCTCTTGTGTAGCACCTCGTTCTGCTCCACTCTCACCGCCAGGCCCACGAGCTCGTCCTCGTTCTGACTGACTCTTTTCTGTACCCCCTGGATCTTAGCTTCGTGGACCTTCTGGGTGATCCCGAGTCCTTCAATTGCCGAAAGCATAGGCGCTAACATCTCCTTGCGCATCTCCTCGCGCTGCTCCTCGAAGCAGCGCTTGTTGAACTCCTGCAGCTCCCCTTTGTCCCTGGCCGCTGCCATTTTGTTTTCTTTCCCTCGCTTCTCCCGTTGCTCCAGTGCCGCTCCTTTGGCCGTTACACTTCTGATCCGTTTAAAAAGTCTATGGAAACTCCTGAAAGAGGTCTGAGAGTCAGTTCCAGACGGGAGCTGCCGAATGCGCGACCTACTCCTCCATGGCCGCCACCGGAAGCCTCGGCCCTGCTTCTTCAATGGCCTTGGTAGATTTTTTCACAGTTGTTCCCTCTGCTGCTAGAATTCACCTTTGATAGAGTCAAGTCAGATTGCAGCTTTAAGCTTGCCCTTCCCCCGCCTGCATGCTGGAAGAGGCTTTTGTCTAAACCTGCAGCCAAAGCCAAATCTTTTACTGTTTCTGCCGGGTCTGGTAGCCAAAAGACATAACATTCCTGGGGGACACTGTCAGGGGAATGTTGCAGTCTTCTTGCCACACCGAGAAATGTCAAACAAATGCCGTGGGGGCCCAGTAAAAGAGCCCAAAAGTCCGTTCCAAGCGGGAGCTACCGAATATGCGTCCTAGCTCTGCATAGCCGCACCCGGAAGTCCTCGTGAACAAGGTTGAGGTGCTGAACAACCGCCAGGGGAGGATGCAGGAGAAGCTGGAGGACCTGGAGAACAGGTCCAGGAGGCAGAACCTCAGAATCGTTGTTCTCCCTGAAGGCAGTGAGGGATCGGATGCGAGGGCATATGTGACGGACATGCTGGAGAAATTGATAGGCGCTGGGGCGTTTCCTCGGCCCCTGGAGGTGGATAGAGTGCATAGAGCCCTTGCGAGGAAGCCCAGGGCAAACGACCCGCCGAGGGCCATGGTGGTACGTTTTGACCGGTTTAGAGAGAAGGAACTAGTCCTGCGGTGGGCCAAGAGAGAATGGAGCACCAAATGGGAGAACTGCGAGTTGCGTATTGATCAGGACCTGGGAGTGGAGCTGGCCAGGAGACAGGCTGAGCTCAATCGGGCAAAGGCGACCCTCTTCAAGAAGGGGGTCAGTTCGGGATGCTGTACCCAGCGAGGCTGTGGGTTACGCATGAGGAACAAAACTTTTATTTTGAGTCGCCGGGCGATGTATGGGCATTCATTAAAGAAAAGAAGCTGTTGTCGATTTAGAGGACACTTAAGTTGCAGATAAGTTTTATAGCAGTGGCTCGTAACACTGTATTGGGGTTTGGTTTTCTTTTAAAGAAAGGGGACTTCATGTCGGTCTGGGTGAAATTATGGGCTGCGGTGATGGTTGCAGGGTGCTTTCCCTTGCAGAGACCTGATGTGGGGGGGGGGGGGAGGGTCTTCAAATTAGAGCTTTTCTTCGGGAGACTGGATTTTGCCTTAAGGGACTGGTTCTTCTCTGGTTTCTGCTAATTGCATCTTTTTGTTTGTTTGTTGTTGCTGCTGTTTATTCACTGGGGAATGTGATGCTGCTATCAGGTTTATTCATGTGTGTGTGGGGGTGGGGTGGGGGTGGGGGTGTGGGGGGGGGGGGGGGTTCGAACAATAGGGAGACAGACTGTTTGGCGCCAGGGGCGGGGTTATCGGGGTCAGCATGATTCAGCTGACTCTCAGAAGGGTAGTGGGGGGTGAGCAAGTGCTAAACTGTTGCTTGGCCTGGGGGGGGGGGGGGGGGGGGGTGATATTCCGGTGCTGTTGGGGGAGGGGTGGGAGGGGCGGGAGACTGCTTTTCTGACAGGGAAAGAACTATTGTCGGGGAATCGGGAGCGGCTGCTGCTTATGGGGGTGCTCGGGGAAGTGGTGGCGTGGGCCCGGAGCTGGCCTAAAAAGGGTAATGGCTAGTCCGCAGAGAGGGGGGTTTGGAACCCCGCGTCTAGGCTGATTACGTGGAACGTGAGAGGACTGAATGAGCCAGTCAAGAGGGCTCGCCTGTCTGCGCATCTAAGGGAACTGAAGGCAGACATGGCTATGCTAAAGGAGACACATCTTAAGGTCATAAATCAGACGAGATTGAGGAAAGACTGGGTTAGCCAGGTGTTCCACTCAGGGCAGGACTCAAAGACCAGGGAGATAGCAATTTTGATTCGTCAGGAGTGGCATTCGAGGCGTGGAGAATCGTGTCAGATAAAGGGGGTAGGTACATAATGGTGAGTGGAAGGCTGGAGGGTGTATGAGTGGTGCTCGTGAATTTATATGCTCCGAACTGGGACGACATGGAGTCTATGAGGCGGGTATTAGGTAAGATGCCGGACTTAGAGACGCATAACGTGGTCATTGGGGGAGTGGGGGGGGGGGGGGGGGGGGGGGGGCGGGGGGACTTTAACACGGTCATTGATCCGGAATTGGATCGGTCAGTATCTAGGTCATGGAGGAGGCCGGCTGTTGCAAATGAGTTCAAGGGCTTTATGGCATAGATGGGGGGGGGGGGGGGGGGGGTAATTGACCCATGGAGATTTATAGGGCCGAAGGCGAAGGAGTTTTCTTTTTTTTCTCACGTTCATCAGGTTTACTCCTGTATTGACTTTTTTGTTCTGAGCAGAGGGTGGTGGGGACGGAATACCCGGCAATTGTAGTCCCGGATCATGCCCCGCACTGGGTGGGTTTGTGGGTTGGCGAGGAGCGAGGGCAACGTCCGTTATGTAGATTGGAACTGGGGGTTTCTAGCGGATGAAGCGATCTATGGGCGGGTGAATAAGTCCATTCAGAACCAACTGGAAACTAATGATACCGGTGTTAGTGACATGGCTGGGTTTCTCAGTCTTGAGAAGATAAAGTTTGCCTTAAGAGGGGCTATGTTGGGGTACTCTCGGAGGTGGCAGCCATTCGTCGATTTTCTCGGGGAACAATAAAATGTCAGCAGAAGCAGTATTCCAAAGGGTGGCCGGGGGGGGGGGGGCGGATAGGTGTTAGATGCTTGTGGTGTGTGAAGATTGGATCGGGTGGGGAAATATTTATTTTACCATGTTAATGTTTTTTGTTTTTGTTATTGTTATAAAAATTTGCAAATATTTTAATAAAAATATTTTTTTAAATAAAAAATACAAGCCTTCAAGGACGGCTTGTCAAGTAAACATCAGGCCATCATTAAACTGGGGGTTGTGACCGCCAGGAACTATGATGACTTAGTGGAATGGGCGTGCAGGGTAGATTGGTGAAGAGACTGACAGAGTTAAGGTAATACAGGATAAGGTGGCGGCCGTGGCCAAGTGAGAGTCCGGAGCGAAGCTCAAGAAAGGGCCATGCCACGATTGTGGAAAAATGGGCCACTTCGCGAAGGAATGTAAGGGCAAGAAGGATGAGAAACAATGTAACGATCGTAATAAACGGGGCCATCTGAACGCTGCCTGTTTCAGCAAACATGTCAAGCTACCTGGAGACCAAAATACCCTATACGCTGCAGAGTATAAGGAATGGCGCTCACCAAAGCGCTAGAGTTATCAGAAAACAAGACAGTGAACATTTATACAGGCTGTAGGTACGCTTTTGGAGTCGTACATGACTACATGACTGCTTGGGTGTAGGAGGGGATTTATTACAACAGGAGGTAATCCTATAAAACATCAGTTGAGAATAGAAACCCTCTTAGAGGCTAGTAACAAACCCGAACAGGTAGCAGTGATTAAAATTAAGGCACATCAGAGGGAACCGGACCGAAACAGCTTGGACTGGATAAATCACCAGGGGAATCAAGCCGCAGACCTGACGGAAGGCGTTAGAACAAAATGAGGTTGAGGAAGCACCAATCGCCCTTTTGGGCCACACGGAGAAAGAGATAAGTATTAAAGAACTCCATGAAGACACTCCCGACGGAGAAAGAGGTGAGTGGGAAAAGCAAGGCGCGGAGAAGGGTAGTGATGGAGTTTGGCGAAAGGATAATCGGGTAATGCGCCCCAAATGTATTAAACATACATTATTCAAGCTCCACCACGGGCTTGGACACTCAGGCAGGGAATCCATGATAGGGAGTCTGGGAAGGGAGTGGTGGTGGAAAGGAATGGGGCGAGATGTTGCACAATACAGTCATCGATGCGTCACCTGTGCCTAGCATCATCTGGGGAGACCCATAAAAGTCAGAATGGGACACCAACCCAGACCACGGGGACCATGGGAACACCTGTAGATAGATTTTACAGGTCCCCTGCCACCATCACATGGCAAAACATACTGCCCAGTGATTATCCATCAATTCACCCAATGGGTGGGGGCTTTCTCTACGCCGAATTGTGCCACTGTGACATTTCATCACAGAGGTAACGGTTACATAAAGTCATGGAGGCAATAGTCCAGCCACGTTGAAACATGCCCTTCCTCACACCTTGCTAGTTCCTTAATTTGGGGGCCCTTCGTCAGTTACAAGTAGCTAATAATACAGAAATTGGGCAAAGGTTGCCAACGGCTCATTGTCTCTCCGGGTGCATCTGGTTGTGGATCACTTGTTTTGCACAACGCTTTATTACTTCAGCAGAAGACACTGATAATAACATAGGGTCAAGAACATTGACAGAGTCCATTTTATACCAGGCGGCATCCATTTTGTATCTTCTGTAGTCCGTTCGGAATTCTACCTCTTCAGTCCCCCCGTTGGTCCTTGGACATCCCGATGTCTCAAGCTGACCACATCTCCTGTTCTTTCACAATTAAAATTCAAACTTACTTTACATTGAATGTCTGCAGTAACGCCCTGGAAAACTGACGTGCCATAGGTTTATGAAGAATGTAACATTACTCAAGGACGAGGACAGGATTACAACCACAAACAACTAGTGTTGGCGGGCGACCCAAACATATCACAGTGCAGGGCTCAGCATCTGAGACTGAATAGGCAGCAAGCAAACAGGGTTTTATGCATTTCCCCCCGCATAAGACAATCCGATTGGTGTACATTGCATGATGAAATTAAAGGTGAAAAAAACCTCACTGCAAATAAAATGTGTTTGGTTCATTTCAGTGTAGTTTTCTTCCTGACCAATATCCATAACTCAAAGCTTTAAAAACAGGTCTGTTCTTGTTTCTGTCTCTGTCATGTTATATAGAAAAAAGACAATATGAGGGCAGCACGGTGGCTCAGTGGGTTAGCATTGCTGCCTCACGGCGCCGAGGTCCCAGGTTCGATCCCGGCTCTGGATCACTGTTCGTGTGGAGTTTGCACATTCTCCCCGTGTTTGCGTGGATTTCACCCACACAACACAAAGATGTGCAGGGTAGGTTAATTTACCACGTGAAATTGCCCCTTAATTGGAAAAAAATAACTGGGTATTCTAAATTAAAAATAAAAGACAATATGTGCAAATGTTCCCTTGGCAGTCTAACATAACACCGTGTACACGGTTGCTCAAAACACCGTTATCAAATGATTTACGCTCCCTTAAATTCAGCACATAGTAAGAAATAGATTGATTAAATAAAATCCCTGATTATATAATTCTGTAACTGACCATTGCTGCAGGGCTGGCTTGGAACGACAGTCCAAAGATACTGCCCAAACTCTACCTTGTCTGCTGACCATAGAAACAAATAGACTGCAACGAAAATAAAGGCAATACACTAGGGTGTGATTAGCCTTTGGGACAGTCTAACTGATCTTTTGCAGTTCCTGCTATCGGGGCTAGATGTCTAAGTCCAACAACAACAATATCTCCCAATCTGTCACAATCCATTATATTTTATTTATTTTTTAATTTGGAGTAGCCAATTATTTTTCTTTTTTCCAATTAAGGGGCAATTTAGCGAGGCCAATTCACCTAACCAGCACATCTTTAGGTTGTGGGAGTGAAACCCACGCAGACATGGGGAGAATGTGCAAACTCCACACGGACAGTGACATTGGGCCGGTATTCGGACCTGGGTCCTCAGTGCCGCAGTCCCAGTGTTAACCACTGCGTAAAAATACAGCCCTCACAATTTATTTTATGACTCCAAGTCCCATCTGCGATTTTTATATCCTATAATAAATGTAAAATTAATTTCAGATATATTGTATTATATGTGTTTGGTGCAGGAAAGGGTAAATGTGTGTTTGACTGCGGCGTTTCTAAAATAGTATTGATTGGAAAGGTTGGAGGCCAGAGGTACAATTAAAAAAACGTAAGAAGCTTGAGCTAATGGAATTTGGTTTTGATTAAGGCGATTCTCTATGGAGGTAATTCGATTTCAAATTGGTAAGATGATGTGATTGCTTGTTGGTGCAAGGGCAGCAGGCATTTTGTAGGAAAATCAGGTCGCTTCTTCTTTGAATCAAGCAGTGTCCATCAATAAAGTTGTTTGCTCTCTGCAGCTTAGTTAAAATAGATTACCAGTCTTTAAAGCGGTGTTGACTCGTCTGAGAACAAGGAGAGCTCAGACAAGGTGAGAAACAGCTTCCAGAGACATACACCCAGAGTTTTTACATGGCTGTGACATGAATCAGATCTGGTCCTTAAGGTAGTCAGCAACGATCTCTCTTTACCAAAGAACATCTCCGGACAACAAGTATTTCTACGTTCCATTGGAAGGTGCACTGGGTTGATAGCTGAGATGTTCTTTTTCTTGTATTTTAAGTCGGAATAAAGATAGCATTTATGGACATTGTATTCACTGCATTGAAAAGTATTGTTTAAGGGACGATTCTGACGTCTGTCTTATATCTATCTCCCCTCAATTTAAAGCTATGTCCCCTCGTGCTAGAAGTAGTAAGGGTGTGGAATGCCCTGCCTGCAACAGTAGCGGACTCGCCAACACTAAGGGTATTCAAATGGTCATTGGATAGACATATGGACGACAAGGGAATAGTGTAAATGGGCTTTAGAGTGGTTTCACAGGTCGGCGCAACATCGAGGGCCGAAGGGCCTGTACTGCGCTGCAATGTTCTATGTTCGATTCTGGGATATTTTCTGGTGTGGTTTACATCAATAAAATATGTGTTTATTCACCATATCACTGATTCTTCGCGTAATCACTCCTGGCGGGAGATAGCCTTCCCTCACGGTCTTACATAATTAAAATAACATTTTGGAGTTTCTGTCCAGTATCCTAGCCACTTTTGGGGTCTGCTCTGGGATTTAAATAACAGGACACCCTCCAGAGATAGTATAAACATTTCATTTAGTGACTTGAGCTTTGTCATGGAATAATTCAACCAAGCATCTGATTCATACATGCACAGCTGAAGCCTGGCGCTCAGGACCAACGTTAACATTTTACAGGCACAGAGATGCGCAAAGCCAATACAGTAAAATACATGAAATACAAACAAAACTGTTCATTCTGGCTGGCTATGGAAATAGAGAGGCGTCACAAGCTATATGGCATCTTAATCTCTATTGCCCATTGCCGAGTACGTTTAGGGCGGCATGGCAGCCCAGTGATTAGCATTATTGCTTCACAGCGTCAGGATCCCAGGTTCGATTTCCGGCTTGGGTCACTGCCTGTGCGGAGTCTGGACGTTCTCTCTGTGTCTGCGTGGGTTTCCTCCGGGAGTTCCGGTTTGCTCCCACAAGTCCCGACAGATGCACTGTTAGGTAATTTGGACATTCTGAATTCTCCCTCCGTGAACCCGAACAGGCGCCGGAGTGTGGCGACTCGGGGCTTTTTACAGTAAGTTAATTGGAGTGTTAATGTAACATTAATGTAAGTTTATGAAATGTGACAATAATGATTATTATTATCATTAGACAATGGTCAAATGATCAGTTACATTTTGAGCATCATTTGATATAAGCACAAAAAGAAACGTCTACAAGACAGAACTATCAATTAAATATCTTGATAACACGATTGCCTGAATATCACTAGCCTGGATATCGCAATCACGTTTATTTTATTTATCTAGTCGTGCCCACAGTTTCATATCAACGAGGAATTGTAACTTATAAAGTTTGATATCGTTGGACAGACTGGATGCAGATATGTTTTTTCTCTGGCTGGTATCTAGAACACATATAGAAACACATTGAAAATGAAAGCAGGTGTAGGCCATTCAGAAAATTGAGCCTGCTCTACCATTCATTATCATCACGATGGATCAGTAACTTTCAATAACCTGATCCAGCCTCCCCCCCCCCCCCCCCCCCCCCCCGCCAACATCCCTTAATCCCTTTTGCCCCAAGAGCTACATCTAACTCCATCTTCAAAATCACACAACGTTTTGCCCTCAACTACCTTTTGTGGTAATGAATTCCATAAAATTATCAATCTCTGGGTGAAGAAGTTTCTCCTCACCTCAGTCCTAAAAAGGTTACCCCTTATGCTCAAACTATCACCCCTAGTTCTGGATATCCGCAGCAATGGATACATTCTTTCTGAATCTAACCTGTATTATTCTTTTTAGAATTCTGTAAGTTTCTATGAGATCCCCTCTCACTCTTCTATGACTGTCCCTCCATCCGACGAATCTGCCTTGTAAACCTTCGCTGCACTTCCGCCATAGGAAGAACATCCTGCTCATATAAAGACACGAAAACTGCACACAATACCCAGGTTGTAGCCTCAGCAATGCACTATACAATTGATGTAAAACGTCCACATTCCTATACCCCAATCCTCTCGCTGTGAAGGCCAACATACCAGTTGCATTCTTTACTGCATGCTGTATGTGCCTGCTAACCTTCAGCTGCTGTTGCACAAGGACAACAAGATCTAGCTGAGTACGCACCTCTCTCAATTTACACCCATTCAAATAATAATCTGCTTTCCGAATGTTGCTACAGAAGGCGATATCCGCTCATTTATCGTTATTATACTGCATCTGCCCACTCGTTCAACCTATCCAAATAACGTTGAAGCATCTCTGGGGCAGCACGGTAGCATTGTGGATAGCACAATTGCTTCACAGCTCCAGGGTACCAGGTTCGATTCCGGCTTGGGTCACTGTCTGTGCGGAGTCTGCACATCCTCCCCGTGTGTGCGTGTGTTTCCTCCGGGTGCTCCGGTTTCCTCCCACAGTCCAAAGATGTGCAGGTTAGGTGGATTGGCCATGATACATTGCCCTTAGTGTCCAAAATTGCCCATGGTGTTGGATGGTGTTACTGGGTTATGGGGATTAGGGTGGAGGTGTTGACCTTGGGTAGGGTGCTCTTTCCAAGAGCCGGTGCAGACTCGATGGGCCGAATGGCCTCCTTCTGCACTGTAAATTCTATGATAATCTATGATAATCTCTGCATCCTCGTCACAGCTCACTCTCCCACCCAACTTTGTATCATCTGAATATTTGGAGACAGCACATTTAGTTCCTTCGTCCAAATCATTGATATACAAAGTGAACACTTGGGGCCCTAGTTCAGATTCCTAATGTACTTGACGAGTCACTGCCTGCCGATCGGAAAAAGAACCATTTATTCCACCTTTTTGCTTCATGCTTGCTAACCAGCTTTCTAACCAGCTCAGGACACTACCGAGAATCCCACGTGTTTTAAATTTATATAATAATCTGTTACGTAACTCCTTATATGGTCGAAAGCCTTCTGAAACTCTAAATACATCACATCGACCTGTCTCACCGGTCACCTCTACCAGTTACATCTTAAGCAATTTCGGTAGATTTGGCAAGCATGAAATCCCTTTCGTAAACCCATGCTTATTTTGTCTGATTATACCACTGCTTTCAAAATACAATGATTTGAACGTCTTGATAATGGACTCGAACAACTTTCCTACCACCGACGTTAGGCTCACTAATCTATAGTTTCCTATTTAATCTCTACCACACTTTTTGAATAGTAGGGCTATATTATCTACCCCCACCGCCACCCCAATCTGCAGAAATATGGGCCACACTGTAGCACAGTGGTTGGCACTGTTGCTTCACAGCACCAGGGCCCAAGGTTCGATTCCCGGCTTGGTCACTGTCTATGCTGTGTCTGGACGTTCTCCTGTATCTGCGTGGATTTCCTCCGGTTGCTTCGGTTTCTTCCCACATGTACCGAAATAGCTGCTGTTAGGTGAATTGGCCATTCAGAACTCCCCCTCAGTGTACCCGAACAGGCACTGGAGTGTGTTGACTAGGGTATTTTCACAGTAACTGCCTTTTAGTGTTCATGTAAGACTACTTGTGACAATAAAAAAAATTATTATTATTATATTCAGAATCCGAAGAGTTTTCGAAAATGACCAGTAATCTAATATTTCTAGTGCCACTGCCTTAAGTACACGGGGATGACGATTATGAGGCCTGGGAGATTTATCTGCCTTTAATCTCACCAATTTAAATAAAAAACATTTATCTACTGATGCTAATTTCCTTCAGTTGCGCACTTAAATTTGTGTTTCTCAGGACTTCCGGCATATTAAGACCATAAGACCTTAGGACATAGGAGCAGAATTAGGCCACCCGGCCCATCCAACCTGTTCCGCCATTGAATCATGTCTGATATTTTTCTCATCCCCATTGTTCATATCTTCCTTTGTGAAGGCAAAAGCAAAGCATGAATTAGGCTCCCCGTTATGAATTCTGCAGTTTCTGAGGGGCCTACATTTTTTTGTCAATCTTTCTCTTTGTACATACCTTTAGGAACTTGTACACTCAGTTTTTATGTTTCAAGTTTGTTTACTTTCATATTGTAGTTTCCCCTTCTTAATCAATCCCTGGGTCTGCTTTTGCTGAATTTTAAAATGTTTTCCATCCCTAGGTTTACCTCCTGCCTCATCTCCAGCACCACTGACATTGAAAAGTACTTGGGTATATTGGCGCCTCCCGAATCTGTGTCCACATTTTTGAATCTCCATGTTTGAATCCTTCCAATAATGATCAACTCCAGCTGCAATTGTAAAATTGATTCGATGAAAGAAACAAATCACACTCCATATGACTCTTCTAATCAGTCCTTTACTTTGCCGTCTCTCTGCAGCCTTAAAAAAGCTGACCAATCCATCTTCCTCGAATCTTCCAGCCTGCAGTCAATTGTCCCAGACGGCATTCTTTTTATTCCAAACGTATTGACTGACATGAGGGAAAAATCATGTTCAACAATCTTGCCAGCGATATTTTGAGGAGGCAGCAGCACAATACTGTCTTCAGGCTGTGCACGTGGCACTCCAAACTAAGGCCACAAAGTATGCTTGCAGCTCATGGAATGTGGGGCAGTAGCAACTTGGATACATAATTTATTGAGCGAAAGGAAAATAAAGTAATTAATGGGTGTTTCCTGTGCATTACTAATGGGGGAAAGAGATTATGTTGAATTTGTGTAAATCGCAATTTCAGCCTCAGCTAGGATTGCGTTGAGTTCTCGGTGCTGCATTTCATCAAGGATGTGAAGGCATTAGAAATGGAACTGAAACGATTCACGAGAATGCCTCCAGGTTGGAGGAACTTTACTTATCAAGGTAAACGGAAGTAGTTCGAAATGTTTTGATTCGTGAAAATAATTTGTGGTGGTGTGGGGGTGGACACTAACCATAATAAGGGATCTGGTGTGTAGACTGAGAGGGTTTTCTCTCATTTGTGGAAGAATCGAGAATCAAAGGGCATCGATTTGAAGTTATTCTTAAATTAGAAAAAGTGATATGAGGAAAAATTTTGTTTTATATTCAGCATTTCGTTAGATGTTGGAGTGCAGTGTCTGATATTGTGGTGGAGGCAAGTGCAATTGATGCATTCAAAATAGAATTTGACAGTTATCTGAAAAGTATAAATGTTCAGGTTCACAGGGGATGGTGGAGAATGGTACTTGGTAAATTGGTAATTTGGAGAGCCCATGCAGACACGATTGCCCATATCCACCCTTTCCATGCCATAACTCATCTGTAATTCTAATTTATTTAATGATCTTCAATTTTTCATTTGCAATGGTTTCATTTTCCACTTCTGAAACGGCACATCTGATGTAGACCACAGATTATGGAATTGGCCTTGCGCACCCTATTCCCACCTGAAAGCTGCTCCACACCGACATCAACCAAAAAACACATCGATTGTTTTCCCATTTATGCACTGTAAATTCTAAATTCTATGAAAAGTGCTACTTCAGATGCAAGGAGAAATCTCCTAACTATAAATCCAGTTTTCATTTTAAACCTTCCCCCGGCACCTACCCCCCCCCCTATTTCTGCCGTGCCTGTCTGTCTTGTGTGTGCCTGGTTGGAGGATCGGACAGGGGTTTGGCATGAGTCAGGTCGTTAGAACATTGTTATGTTATTTCTTCATATATTCACCTTTTCCTCATGTTGTTAATAAACAGTTTGTTTACGTTTGTACTTGCAGATTTAGTGTCTGCATCTCATTCGAGCAGCCTGGGGCCAAAATCTCGGCAAATTTACAAATATTACTTGTTAATTCACCTCCGTTGCTGGAACTGACCGCAGACTCGCCCAGGGTTTTGTGACGTCCATGACAGAATGGTAAGCTAAGCACGTAGACGTAGCGAATCAACTGTTTACTTTCTTTGAGGTTTTCCTCTCCTGCGCCCTACACCATGTTGTCCCAGATCTCGAAGTAGTGTGTATCTTTAATATCCT
Source organism: Scyliorhinus torazame (assembly GCF_047496885.1). NCBI lineage: Eukaryota > Metazoa > Chordata > Chondrichthyes > Carcharhiniformes > Scyliorhinidae > Scyliorhinus > Scyliorhinus torazame. Next base: position 63,247,082 of record NC_092710.1, on the reverse strand, counting down.
CTTGTCCTCTCACTCGTTGGCTTCCAAAGACTCAGCACAACAGCAAATAATACTTGTGAGTTAATAATTCAGGAAGTGCTTTATGCCGAAGTGTGTGTCTTATTTTCTCCAAAATGAGGGATTTGGAGATCATGGTTCACAGACTTTCAGGGGCTATTTGGATTGAGAATAATTAGCGGAAAGACTGGGGTTCTATTCCAGCCTTTGGAAATTTCCAGCATTATTTAACCAGACATCTCCATCCATGATGAACAATTTTGCAAGTTTCAAATACATTATAACCATTACCTCCAACGATGGTTCTCTTGATAAGGTGATAACAGCTAAGGTAAGGGAGGCGAGCCAAGTGCTTGGAACGTCCCACACCAGAAGATTTAATATACGAAATCATTTGAATCTCCATGCAAATCGAGATGAAGTAAAAATCAAGTAATCAATTAAAAACAGAAGAATCGTCAATTTTGGGGAGACGCCATCACTGTCAATAAGAAATGGAGCAGTTGAAGTTCACAAAAGCACTGGACACATACAAACACGGCGAGTGAGTTGCAATTTTATGCGAGTGAATTTGACAAAGTCTGTTGATTTCTTGTCTTTGTATTTTGCATGTTAATTTTGGACACTGCGAATTTGGCTGTACGGTGACACAGTGGTTATCACTGCTGCATAACAGCACATTACCATGGACTCGGGTTCGTCATAGAATCCCTGCAGTGCGGGTGGTGACTATTCAGCCCATCGAGCCTGCACCGGCCCTCTGAAAGAGCAATCCAGCGAGGATCAGGCCCCGAAATAAGTCCAAAATGTGCAGGTTAGGTGGATTGGTCATGATAAGTTACCCATTAATGTTCCAGATGTGAGGAAGCGTTACTGGGTTACGGGAATATGACGGCGTGTGGGCCTCGGTGGTATGTTGTATCAGAGGGTCAATGCAGACTCTATGGGCCGAGTGGCCTCCTCCAGCACTGTAGACATTCTATGCTTCTTCTATGATTATAATTAATCCTGATATAATTGAAACAGCTGCTTGCTGCCCGATCCTGCTTTAAATGCTGCTGTTCGTCTGAAAATGTTTCTATTGAAGAGGAATGAAAGCAGAAAATCAGCAATAATCACCGTGGTTCGCTGCTCGTTAGAATTCAGTACCTGGATTCCATTTAATCCTGAAATGATATGCAGTTTAACTTTTCACAGAGCTCGTGATTAACTGAAATATAAAATAGTGACGGGAAAGGGCTACGTAATGACAGATAATAAATGTATTTTTTTCACGATTAATGTTCAAACCTAACAAGCAATTCTGATAATGTTCAAAGTACATTTAATATCTGCAGTAACATAAGAACATAAGAACTAGGAGCAGGAGTAGGCCATCTGGCCCCTCGAGCCTGCTCCACCATTCAATGAGATCATGGCTGATCTTTTGTGGACTCAGCTCCACTTTCCAGCCCGAACAACATAACCCTTAATCCCTTTATTCTTCAAAAAACTATCTATCTTCATCTTAAAAACATTTAATGAAGGAGCCTCGACTGCTTCACTGGGCAAGGAATTCCATAGATTCACAACCCTTTGGGTGAAGAACTTCCTCCTAAACTCAGTCCTAAATCTACTTCCCCTTATTTTGAGGCTATGCCCCCTAGTTCTGCTTTCACCCGCCAGTGGAAACAACCTGTCCGCATCTATCCTATCTATTCCTTTCATAATCATATATGTTTCTATAAGATCCCCTCTCATCCTTCTAAATTCCAACGAGTACAGTCCCAGTCTACTCAATCCCTCCTCGTAATCCAACCCCTTCAGCTCTGAGATGAACCTAGTGAATCTCCCCTGCACACCCTCCAGTGCCAGTACGTCCTTTCTCAAGTAAGGAGACCAAACCTGAACACGATTCTCCAGGTGTGGCCTCACTAACACCTTATGCAATTGTAGCATAACCTCCCTAGTCTTAAACTCCATCCCTCTAGCAATGAAGGATAAAATTCCATTTGCCTTCTTAATCACCTGTTGCACCTGTAAACCAACTTTTTGCGACTCATGCACTAGCACACCCAGGTCTATTCCTACCAAAATGGATAACCTCACATTTGTCAACATTGTATTCCATCTGCCAGACCCTAGCCCATTCACTTAGCCTATCCAAATCCCTCTGCAGACTTCCAGTATCCTTTGCACTTTTTGCTTTACCACTTACCTTAGTGTCGTCTGCAAACCTGGACACATTGCCCTTGGTCCCCAACTCCAAATCATCTATGTAAATTGTGAACAGTTGTGGGCCCAACACTGATCCCTGAGGGACACCACTAGCTACTGATTGCCAACCAGAGAAACACCCATTAATCCCCACTCTTTGCTTTCTGTTCATTAACCAATCCTCTATCTATGGTACTACTTTCCCCTTAATGCCATGCATCTTTATCTTATGCAACAACCTTTTGTATGGCACCTTGTCAAAGGCTTTCTGGAAATCCAGATATACCACATCCATTGGCTCCCCGTTATCTACCGCACTGTTAATGTCCTCAAAAAATTTCACTAAATTAGTTAGGCACGACCTGCCCGTTATGAACCCATGCTGCGTCTGCCCAATGGGACAATTTCCATCCAGATACCTCGCTATTTCTTCCTTGATGATAGATTCCAGCATCTTCCCTACTACCGAGCCAGAGGTGCATTTAAAACATTGTAAAAAGTTTGAGCTAATAGAATTTGCTGCTGATTAAGGCAATTTGCTCTGGAGCTAGTTAGATTTCAGCTTGTAATATTGCGCGATTGCTTGTTTGTGCGAGGGGAGCATGCATGTTGTAATCAGGTAAGTTCTTATCTGAATCAAGCTACGTCCAGAAATGAAATTGTTTGCTCTCTGTGGCTTAGGTAAAGTATATCAACTGTCTTTTAAGCAGTGCGAAACCGCCTGAGTTCAAGGGGGAGCTGCGACAAGATGGTAAACAGTTTCTGAGACATACAGGCAGAGTTTCCGAATGGGTTTGACAGGAGTCAGATATAGTCCTTAAGGTAGTCTCCAAAGACCTCTCTTTCTCAAAGAACATCTCTTTACTGCACGTATATCTCGTGGCATTGGTAGTTGCAGTGGCTGATAGCTGTGTTGTGCTTTTGTCTTAACGTTTAAGTCGGGATAAAGATAGCATTCAATAGTATTGCTTAAGGGCAATTCTAAGTTATTTTCAGGTGTGATGTTTTCAGCAATAAAGTGTGCTTTCATATACCACATCCCTGTTTCTTCGTGCTGTCATGTGAGAATGCCTTTAAGAATTGGATGTTGAAGAAATGTACCTTTAACAAATGAAGCTGATCATATTACTGAAGTGATGTCACGGGGGGAAGCTGAGATCACTTCTGCTTTTGGTTTCAGTTTGAGAGAGCAGCTGGGAGTGTCTGTGTGTTTAGCTGAGAGCTGCAGGAAGAAAAGCAAGGTGCTGGAGCTGAAGTCAACCAAGCTGATATATCTCTGCCATCCAAAAGAAAATATATATTAACTGTGACCTGGTGTGTTACTGTTTTTTTGAAGGTGAAGTCTTGTGGGTGTTTAAAGGGACATTTTCAAGGATTGGGTAGTGTTGTATTATTTTCGGTGTTATCTTTGAAGTAAGGGGTGTTAAGAGATCCAATGTTTATTTAAAAGGCTAATTTGAGTTCATGGAATAAACATTGTTTTGTTTAAAAACCCACGTGTCCATAATTGTAATACCACACCTGGGGATCAAGCGTGTGCTTCAAAAGCAGCAATCCACTAAAGGGGGAGGTTGGTTGAACTCCATGATACATTTTGGGGTTCTGATAACACCTCGCCCATAACAATTGGGGGCTCGATGGGGATAAAAGTCTATCTTATGGATTAAGTTTTGTGAACTTAAAGACAATGAAGAATTGTTTTTTTTTCCGGTGTGGTATTTTAGTTTAAATGGGGAGAGTGTTGTGAACAATGGCTCTTTCGGAGGCTCAGAAGTTTTTGGGGTGAACGGAGTAACACGTGATACCTTATGGACAGAGTCTGAAGACAGACTGTTAGGTTTGGCAAAAGCATTGCAGTTAACACTGCCGAGCAAAGTACGAAAAGATGAGGTACCTAACGCGGTATCTGAGCACTTACGTTTGCCTGTGATACATTCTGACTCATTAGATATGGCAAAGCTTCAGTTGTAGATTCAGCAATTTGTACACAAAAATAATTAAAGCAACCTGAACATGAAAAAGAATTAAAGCGGCTGAATATGCAATGAAAGAAACAGGTAGAGATAGAGAGGAAAAAGAAAAGGAGAGAGAAGAAAGAAACAAAGAAAGAGATAGAGAGGAAAGGGAAAGAGAGAGGGAGTTTGAACTTCGGAAAATGGCTCTGAAACATGAAAATCAGTTCAAATTGGCAGACACAAAGGGACACGTACAGTTGGAGGAGATGGATGAGGATAATGAGACAGAGCGTCATAGTCGAACACGTGGTGGGGATCTATTTAAATATGTCCAAGCATTGCCAAGGTTTGACGAGAAAGGGGTAGAAGCCTTTTTCATTTCATTTGAGAAGGTAACTAAACAAATGCAATGGCCAGAGGACCTGTGGGTATTACTGATTCAAACAAAGCTGGTAGGTAGAGCTAGTGAAGTGTTTGCATCACTACCGAAGGAGGTATCTGGAACGTATGAGGAGGTGAAGAAATCCATCTTAAGTACATATGAGCTAGTGCCTGAAGCTTACAGACAAAGGTTTAGAAACGCAAGGAAAGAATTTGGCCAAACATACATGGAGTTTGAAAGGCTCAAACAGAGTAATTTTGATAGGTGGATAAGGGCTTTGAAAATAGACCAAACGTATGAACCTCTCAGAGAAATAATACTTTTGGAGGAGTTTAAAAATTCAATTCCTGATTTAGTGAGAACTCATGTAGAATAACAGAGCGTTAACACTGCGAGATTAGCAGCAGAAATGGCAAATGATTATGAATTAGTTCATAAATCAAAGATTGGTTTCCGACATCAGTTTCAGCCGGTGAGGGATAGAAACTGGGGACATGGGAAATACTCAAGTGGTAAAGGTAAAGGTGATCTGATGGGGGACAATAAAGAGAGTGTACCTCAGATTAAAAAATAAATCCAGGAGGGTGGAAAAGAAAAGAAAAGTTTCAAATGTTTTCACTGTAATAAACTAGGCCATGTAAAGTCACAGTGTTTGTGGTTGAAGAAAAGCACTGGGAAGGCTGGTGTGGTAAAGCAGGATAAGACAGTGGGATTTGTTAGAGTGGGAAACGAATGCCAAAGAGAAGCGAAGGAGGTGCAAACGATTGTACAGCCTGTTCAATAAGTAATTGTTAGGAGGGGGGCAGATGTCTTTAAAGAATTTACTTGTGTGGGTAAAGTTTACTCGTGTATCAGGAGGAGCAGGTAAAGAAGTCACAATTTTAAGAGATACAGGGATTAGTCAATATTTAATGGTAAAATATGAGGAATTATGGAGTTTGGGAAGAATGTTGCCAGAAAAGCTGGTGATATGTGGAATTCAGGGTGAGAGGAGTAGCGTTCCATTATATAAGGTAAGGTTGGAATGTCCAGTGAAGAGTGTTGAAGTGGTAGTAGGAGTAATAGATAAACTATCTTGTCCAGGAATACAGTTTACCGTGGGTAATGATATAGCTGGATCGCAGGTGGGAGTGATGCCTATTGTGGTTGATAAGCCAGTAGAAAATCAGACAACTGAAGGGTTAAAGGACGAATATCCTGGGTTTTTCCCGGATGATGTAGTAACAAGGTCGCAAAGTCACAGGTTAAGAGAAGAGGAGAAATCAAAGAGTGAAGATGAAGTTGAAGGCAATTATCAGAAACGATTTTTGATCAGATGGTTGAAAAATAACACGAACAGGTGGAGGATGAGGCGTATATTTTTAGTTCAGGAAAATTGGCGGAGGTACAACAGAAAGATGTAGAAATAAAACGGATATATCAGAAAGCATATACGGCAGAGGAATCTGAGAGTATACCAGAGTGTTATTACCGTAAAAGTGATGTCTTGATGAGAAAATGGAGACCTGTACACATGCAGGCGGATGAAATGTGGGCAGAAGTTCATCAAGTAGTATTGCCGGTAGGGTACAGAAAGGAGGTGTTGCGAGATGCACATGAGTTACCAGTGGGAGGTCATTTGGGAATCAGGAAAACTCAAGCTAAAATTCAGAAACATTTTTATTGACCTGGACGACATAAAGATGTAGTTAAATGTTATCAATCGTGTCACACATGTCAAGTGATAGGGAAACCTCAAGCAGTGATAAAACCAGCGCCCTTAATACCCATTCCAGCATTTGAGGAACCTTTTACGCGGGTCTTAATTGATTGTGACGGACCGCTTCCTAAAACAAAAAGTGGGAATCAATATCATTTGACTATAATGGATGTGTCTACTTGGTTTCCAGAGGCCAGTCCTGTCCGTAATATTACAGCTAAAAGGATTGTGGTGGAGTTACCTCAATTCTTTACTAGATATGGACTACCTACAGAAATTCAATCCGATCAAGGATCGAATTTTACTTCAAAGTTATTCAAAGAAGTTATGGCTAGCTTTGGAATAAAACAATTTAAATCAACTGCGTACCATCCAGAATCGCAGGGAGCGTCAGAAAGGTGGTATCAGACATTAAAGACAACGTTGAGGGCTTATTGTCAAGGTTATCCAGAGGATTGGGATAAAGGAATTCCATTCGTATTGTTTGCAATTAGGGATGCACCTAATGAGTCTACCAAATTTAGTCCTTTTGAACCAATCTTTCATCATGCGGTAAGAGGACCACTTAAATTGATTAAGGAAAAATTGGTGGGTGAGAAATCGGAAATTACATTATTGGATTACGTGTCAAATTTTAGGGAACGATTAAATAGAACAGGTGAATTGGCTAGACAACATTTGAAAGTTGGGCAAAATGTGATGAAACGGGTAGTGGACAAGAAATCCAAAGTTTGTAGTTTTGTCAGTGGGAATAGAGTTTTAGGGTTGTTACCAGTGGTAGGTGAGCCTTTAAAAGTTAGGTTTTGTGGACCGTAACAGATTGAAAGGAAATTAAGTGAGGTGAATTATGTGGTAAAAACACCAGATCGAAGGAAGACTCACCGAGTGTGTCATGTGAATATGCTTGAAAGGTACTTTGAAAGGGAAGGAGAGAAAGGAGGTTTTAATGATTCTAACTCAAAGTGACGAACCAAATCCAGATGACTGTGAATTTGACATACCTCAAATTAAATTGGAAAATGAGGATGTTCTTAAAAATTGGGATGAATTGTTAAGTTACCTTCCAGAGGAAAAACAAACTGACCTGAAATAGTTATTGATATCACATGGGCAAGTTTGTAGAGTTTAATTGGGAAGTACTAAAATGGCTATACATGATGTAGATGTGGGAAATGCTGTTCCTACCAAACAACATCCATATAGACTTAAGCCTTTAAAATTGGCACAATTTAACAGAGAGATTGAGAATATGCTTAAAAATGGCATAATTGAAGTGGGTTGCAGCCAATGGAGCTCACTCATAGTGATGGTACCTAAACCGGACGGTACCTAACGGTTGTGTGTTGACTATAGAAAGGTGAACGCAATTACAAGGACGGACTCTTACCTATCCTACGTTTGAAGGATTGCATTGAGAAACTGGGACAATCTGCTTTTATTTCCATCTTCCAGACATGAAAAGAACATTTAAAACATCGTATGAGTTCTTCGATCGACTTCAGGAGGCGGGTTTGGTGATGAACCTAGCCGAAAGTGAATTTGGAGAAGTCCGAATCACTTTCCTTGCTGAGGTTCCGATATCCTCAAGACGAAGGGAAATAATGCGATTACTTAGCATGAGTGGATTTGATCGAACATTTGTGCAAATGTTTTGTGGTGTGATTACTCCACTGATGGACTTGCTAAAGAAACGTCAAAAAGTTCAATGAACAGTGGACTTTCAACAGATATTTGACTGCCTGAACCGATGCTTCTGTATTGGAGAATTGCAAAGGTCTCTGTGATCAGATTGAACTGAAGTATCTAACTTTAAAGAGAATGGCCAAGGAGTAGAGGGGTGGATGGATCGTGCAGAGATTTTGTTCAAAGAGACTCAATCGAGAAGGTTTTCGGTTGGAGGAAGAAAAACAAAGAAAAATGGACTATATTATTATATCTGTTTGAGTGTGTTGTTTTTTTTAAACGAAAAGGTATATTTACTATGTACATTTCTTAGTGGATGGTGCAAAAGTGAAAAATGAAACCATCTTAAAGTTGATGGGTTTTTTATTTCTTGGGGGGGGGGGGGGGCGGGGAGGTGTCATGTGAGAGTTCCTTTAAGAATTGGATGTTGAAGAAATGTACCTTTAACAAATTAAGCTGACCATATTACTGAAGTAGTGTCACAGGAGGGAAGCTGAGATCACTTCTGCTTTTGGTTTCAGTTTGAGGAGAAAGCTGGGAGTGTCTGTGTGTTTAGCTGAGAGCTGCAGGAAGAAAAGCAAGGTGCTGGAGCTGAAGTCAACCAAGCTGATATATCTCTGCCATCCAACAGAAAATATATATTAACTGTGACCTGGTGTGTTACTGTTTTTTTGAAGGTGAAGTCTTGTGGATGTTTAAAGGGACAGTTTCAAGGATTGGGTAGTGTTGTATTATTTTCGGGGTTATCTTTGAAGTAATGGATGTTAAGAGATCCAATGTTTATTTATAAGGTTCATTTGAGTTCATGGGATAAACATTGTTTTGTTTAAAAACCCACGTGTCCATAATTATAATACCACACCTGGGGAACAAGCCGTGTGCTTCAAAAGCAGCGATCCACTAAAGGGGGAGGTTGATTGAACTCCATGATACATTTTGGGGTTCTGAAAAGACCTCGCCCATAACAGTGCAATCACTCCTGGAGCGAGATATATTTTTCTCAAAGTCGTACAAAATTATTATAAAATATTGGAGTTTCTGTCCTATTTCCTAGCCACTGTTGGGGTCTGGTCTGGGATCGGAATAACAGGACATCCTCAAGGGATAGTTTAAACACCTTAGTGACTTGTGCCTTATCTTGGAATAATTGAAATGAACGTCTGAATCATACCTGAAGCATGTGCTTCAAAATCAATGTTATAATTTTAGAGGTACAGAGATGCGCAAAGCCAATACTTTAAAACAAATGAAATATAAAACAAAGCTATACGTTTTGGCTAGCTATGGACATAGAAACGGGTATCAAGCTATACAGAATCTCAATCTCTATTGCCCAATGTTGAGGACAATGTTCAAATGATCAGAATATAGGATAATTTGGTATAAGCGCAAAAACAAACGCCGACAAGACAGAACTATCAATTCAATGTCTTGATATCCCTATTGCCTATATTCCACTAACTTATATATCGCTATCAGGCTTATTTCATTTATCTAGGCATGCACGCCAGTTTCATATCATCGAGGAATTGTAACTCAGAAAGTCTGATATGGTTGGACAGCCTGGATGCAGAGATGTTGCTTCTCCCTGGCTGGTATCTAGAACAACCATAGAAACACGGAGAAAATAGAGGGAGTCGTCATTCAGGACTTCGAGCCTGCTCCACCATTCATTATCATCACGGCTGATCGATAAGTTCACTATCAGGATCCAGTCCCTCCGACCGCCCCCATCCCCCCCCCCCCGCCCCCACCCCAACCCCGCACCATCCCTTGATAACTTTAGCCCCAAGGGATATTTCTAAATCCATCTTGAAATTGCACAACGTCTCGGCCTCAACAAATTTTTGTGGACGTGAATTCCACTCTCTGGGTGAAGATTTTTTTCCTCACATCAGTCATAAAAGGTTTACATCGGATCTTCAAAATATGTCTTCATCCTCAGTCACCTTGGAACCATGTCTTTGTAATCCCAATTATATCATATCCCTTTACATCTGACAAGGTTCGCTGTCTCAGAATACGGTGAAGGCCATTTACAACTCAGATGACGGGAAATGTCTTCACTCAGAAAGTTGTGAACGTGTGGAGTTCTCTACCACAAAAGGCTGTGGGTACCAAGTCCGTGAATATGTTTCAGAAGAAATAGATATATTTATCGGCACGGAAGGTGTGAACGGATATGTTCAGAGTTTGTATTAGGTGTTACGTTAGTGGGTTAACTGTGATCATATTATTTGTGGCGGAGAAGACTTAAGAGAGGACCAATTACCTACTTCTCCTGCATGTATCTTTCTATGACTGGGTAGGAAGATGCAGGGAGTTGAGGCTGCAAAAAGCCAAAAGCGGAAATTAAATATTCCATATTTCATAGGCTTTCATAGACTTTCATAGAATTTACAGTGCAGAAGGAGGCCATTCGGCCCATCGAGTCTGCACCGGCTCTTAGAAAGAGCACTCTACCCAAGGTCAACACCGCCACCCTATCCCCATAACCCAGTAACCCCATAACCCAGTAACCCCATCAACACTAAGGGCAATTTTGGACACTAAGGGCAATTTATCATGGCCAATCCACCTAACCTGCACATCTTTGGACTGTGGGAGGAAACCGGAGCACCCGGAGGAAACCCACGCACACACGGGGAGGATGTGCAGACTCCGCACAGACAGTGACCCAAGCTGGAATTGAACCTGGGACCCTGGAGCTGTGAAGCAATTGTGCTATCCACAAGGCTACCGTGCTGCCCAAAGGCTTTCGGAAGGCTTACACTAAGTGGTGGGGGAACCTTTTTTCTTGAAGAATGAACGCATGGTGCAAATCGCAGAGACATAATTGATTTCAATAACTAAACAAAGCAAATATGTAGATAGATGAAAACGGGATGTTGATTTTGGAACAAGGCGAGTAACATCATTGGGGCGTTTTGCTTCGTTGGAAGATCCAAACGGTTTATCTTGTTGAGTGATCTGTTCCCTGTTACAAAATACCAGCATTTTTAAGACTAATTCAGAAGGATGTTAATAACTGCAGCAGGTAATCTAATGTCACATTGATGGGCCAGGTCCTGTTGTCTCTATCATTAGCTACTGATCCGGATACAGGACCTTCTCCTGTTATCCCTGGAAAATAGAGAACGGGCGAGGTGAAACACGTGGCACCAAATTCAGGATTTATTTTCTGATGCCTGTTCAATTTCATGACAACAATCCGTTTACGACTTAGCGGACAACCCGCCATTCCATACGATATAATTGGCAGTTATGGTGCTCTAACTTGGGCAGGAAGGTTGGGTTTCCTTATTCATATGTTTAATCAATGATAAAATAAATACCCAAGGCGATTTCACGAGTTTGACGAGCTCTTCCCTGAACATCGTTTGTGTGGCTGCATAAATGCACGTGTTTGTACATGACTTCAATTGCGTGAGCATATATCCGGCTTCAGTGGCAATTAATGCTGCATCTGTATAGACAGGCCGGATGCGTAGGACCAGGGCGTCAGTCCACTGACTCACCACCGTTGGCAGACTCAACAATATAAAATTAGCCGACACAGCAAAGAGTAAAATAATGGATTTCCTTCGGCTCTCCATCTCTGGATCGCACTTATTCCCTGCCCCAGAAGACCGGAGTCTTTGGCGGGCAATATTGGTTACTACGATGCATCTGACTGTTAAACAATTAAACAGCATTATCAAAGCAAATGGGATCAATGATAATAAAATACTTTGTAATCTGAAGTAGAATCCACCTACAGGCGTCCTAAAAAAGGCCGCACTGGGAATAAAACCCCAGGGGACATTGTTAATTATTAGTTTATGTTCAAATGCGAACCAATAGGGAATGGTCTCTAAACACATTAGCACAGATACAATAGTTACAATAATGGACGCACTTCTCACTGTGCAATATTTGTTTTTCAGTTTCTGACAACATATAGCTACAAATCGGTCAAACGTAAAGGCAACTGTGAACCACACAGTCAGACCCACGGTGCTCCCAGTCAAGTACAACATAAGCTTACAAATGACAGTGTAGGAAAGAAATGAATTTGGAAAACGTTCCCGGAAAATCTTATGCGCAATTCTATAGTTGAGTGTGACCAGTAGATCCGCTGCTGCCATGGCCACCATATAGAAAGAGATACTTTTGGAAAGGTGGCAATTTCCTCTGCAGAGGGTCACTATTGTCAACAGGTTCACTGAAAGAAAGATAAAGGCGTTACATCAAATATACATACAGATAAATTTCACCATATATTGTGGGGCGATGTCCAGATATTTTCCTATTCAGAATTAGGGGAACCGCTGTTTTAAGAAAATTAAGTAAGCATTCATGGCATTTCTTTTGAAACAAATGATAGGTGAACACTGGGTATTGTTCATGCATTATTCATTGATAAGGCACTCGGGAAGTTGAAAAACTGATTGGGGAATGCTGAAGCAGGACGACACGTACCCTACATGAAACCCAGATGCTGATGACTAAAGACGTCGAGCGACATGCTGATGGTGCACAACATATTCTGTCTCAGAGGCCAAGAGTCACTGGTATTACGATGACTCTTTTGTCCTCTTTCTGATACTAGTCCTGAGGGTTTTGGCCCGAAATGGCCGATTTATCTCCCCCGGCAGAGGTCAAGGCTGCCTGCATTGTGGCGAGACGGCACGGTGGATGTACTCCTGAGTCGTGCTTCGATCGTTGGAATCAATGAAAGATCCTGGACATTGTTCGATCCCTGATTATGTTTGCTACGTGCGTCCATGAAGAAATATTTATCCTTGGATTGCCCTGCGTTTCAGTCGTTATCCTGAACATTGGTCCCTGCTGCCCCGTATTGTTGTTTGCTTCGTGTTTTATTTTATTTTCATACAGGGGCGTGTGTAACAGGGGTGGGATCGCTTGTCATTTTTATTCTGATTTAGCAAGTTCATATCATGGTGGGCCGAATCCGGGGAGTGCAATTTGTTCCAAATTGCATACCTAGAGGTAAATATGCTTATAATGTCTGGTAAACCCTGTGCCGGAGGGAGGGTGGTGTTCCTTGTTGTCTTCCTCCTCTCTCACTTTAAGGGAAGATGAGCAGAGCCGGACCTGGTAGAGGGGTCGAAGGTTGGCATTAGTTGCTACTGTCCCTTTTATTCCATGAGCTTCAACATTACTCACAGATCTGTTTTGTGGCCTTGGTTTGGAGTGCGATGTGTACAACTTAAAGAGTATTGTCACATAAACCATGCCTGCTGCCTCCTCAAAATATCGCTGGCCACATACTTGAACATGATTATCCCTTAATGCGAATCAATACCTTTGGAACGAGGAGAATTCTGTCTCGGACAGTTGAAGGCAGGCTGGAATGTTGTAGGAAGATGGATTGGTCAACTTATTTTAAAGGCTGCAGACAGACAGCAAAGTAAAGGTTAGATTGGAACTCATATGGAATGTGATTTATTTCTTTGATGAAATTAGTTTTACAATTGCAGCTGGAGTTGAACATTATTGGAAGGATGCAAACATGGAGATTCAAAAATGTGGACACATATTCGGAGGCGGCAATGTGTCCAAAGGCTTTTCAATGGAAGTAAGATTGCAAGAATGTGGGAGAAGAGTCATTTGTTTTGGAGCAAGCAGACCATGGAGTGAACGCTCTCAATGGAAGAAAGACAGTTACTAACAACCAGCACGTGAAGAAACATGTGAAGTTGTTGGTCAGCAATTTAGTCGGAATATGATCCAGGAAACAAGCAAATGGGTCTCACGAAGAAGATGAGTTTGAAGAAGGAATGATACAATGTGAGTGCCGAACAGGAAGAGTGCAACTAAAATACACTGTGAAAGTACATCTTAGATGATTCTATAACGTGTTTATTTTCAGTAGTATCAAAGGTATTCTCTCAGATGTATCTCAATGCCTACTTTTCTGTGTTCGTCGCTAAACAAAATCACTAACATGTACATTGTGATTCACTGACCCGATTTTCTACCTTATTACTCAAGCCCACTGGTGCAAGTGATGAAATTTCAGATTTAGTTCCTGTGATTTATTTGGAGACCAGTATCGCGGTGTTAGATGCAAGTAACAGTCAACACGATTTAAGCACAATAGTGGAAATATGCTAATTCAAACAAATCCTTCAACTTAGAGAAATAAAATAACATAATTAAAAATGCACGTTGTCTTCATGTATAATAGTCGGGGGAGACCTGTTCTGGAACTGATTGGGAGCTGGTGGAACCCTAAACATATTTTCCACACGAGTGTTTTGAAAATGTCTGCCTTACAGTGCCTAGGTTACTAGTGATTGTGCTATTCTAATGCAGTCAGAAAATTATGAATCTAATGTAGTCAGGGATGAAAAATACCATGTGATGATGGGAAGTTTACCATCACCAAATTAGAAATGGATAACAAATAGTGGCAATGCTAATGCCACTCACGTGCCTGGAATAATAAATAAAAACGGTTTCTCTTTTGATAGATAAAACTATTGGAGTGACGCAATCTCCTATTATTGAGGGAAAGGTGCGCCCTGATTCTCTTACTCGACCGACCTGCTGTGTGGGCTCTTCACGCAAATATTCACTCTGTCAATGCACTAGAAAAATAGATCTGCATGGACGGCATTCTTGTTCTGTTACATGATCATGAATACTGAAATATTCAACAGCTATTACAAAGAAGGATATTCCAACTTACCAGGAGTACCAATAGCTACCAGCACAGGATAGTAAATGTCCCTGATCTGCAGAATTATTGGCCGTACCATTATTTCGAAGAAACTTCGCCTACTGGTCTGCTTCGCGATTCACACTGGAATGCATCTGAGGTCCCTCAGTGCCCGCTTTATACAACAAGCCGTTTCCAGCTGAGAAATACAGCTTGCACAATGATTGTCGTTAGTGACAGTCACTAAACAAACAAAGGACATGTTTCCACTTCAGTTCATTCAGAACGACAATGGCAAAATGGAGCATTTCAGTCGACAATACTACTGGAATTAAGATTACCCAACACAAAGAAATTCCAGACGAAATGTGCCTTCGTCGCACAGCTGATGGATAAAAGTACGAGATACATTTCTAGATCAGTATGCCGACGAACAACCAAGAGAATAGTTCATTTTAGACCTAGTAGTGGATATGAAAGAGGTCTTATGACATGTTGGTTTCTAAGGAAGAGTGAAGTAAAATAAAGGAACATTTCATTCTATATTAACATAAGAACATAAGAATTAGGCACAGGAGTAGGCCATCTACACTAACGAGCCTGCTGCGCCATTCGATAAGATCACGACTCAGCTCCATTTATTCGTCGGCTAATCATAACCCTTAATTCCTTTACTATTGGAAAATATTTCTATCTTTGCCTTACACATATTCAACAGGTGGCCTCAACTACTTGACATGGCAGAGAATTCCACAAATTCACAACCTATTGGGTGAAGACGTTCCTCCTCAACTCAGTCCTAAATCTGCTCCCCAGATTTTGAGGCTATTCCCGCTAACTCTAGTTTCACCCGCGAATGGAAGCAACCTTTCTGCTTCGATCTTCTCTATTCCCTTCATAAGTTTGTATGTTTCCATAAGATCATAAGATTTCCCCCCCCCCCCCCCCCCATTCTTATAAATTCCAATCTATACAGTCCTACTGTTGCTGATTTTCTCCTTGGATCAATTGCTCTGTTTTATTACCTTTGCTCTCGAGTCGCCAGGTGTCTTTATGATACCGCCATGAGGTTCAAGTCCGAGTAATGATCAATAACCCAATACACCGATTAGTAAGATTTAAATCAAAGCGCATTTATTATACACAGTAATCACTACTCATGCACAAATTCTATTTCTAAGCTACTTCTATAACTAACAGGCCTATACTTAACTTTGGACTGGCCCACCAGGTCAGGGGAACAAATGGCCTTTCGTTCGGGTTCTGAGTCGGCGGGATTCGAAGTTGGTATGGATTGGTAGCTAGGAGCGCCTATCTCATAGTGAGCGTTGAGTTAAGACTTATGGGTTTCGGTGATCACTGGAGTCACTGCACCGGTCACGGTCAATGTTGGTTCGTGTTGCTGGGTGACCCGGGCAGGAAGAAGAGAGAGCGATTTGAACTTGGGGCTCAACTCTTATAGTCCCCAGGGGCTTCCCGCCTTTCGGGGCGGACCCTGCACCTGGTCCCAAATGATTGGACTTTGTCCCAATCGCTTGATTCGATTTTCTCCAATACTGGAGCGGTTCCCTGATCGATGGGCGGTCTTGAGGTGCTCGTTCACCTTCTTTGCGTTGGCTCCTGCTGGCGCCGAGGAGTCTGGCTTTGCTTTGTGTGTCCAAAATGTTACGTATTGTTCCCGGAGATTGCTCATCAGTATGCAGATGGCTGCTACTTTTTTATGCTGATGGACGCTGGTATCGATGTTGTCTGGCTTTTGCAGAGGTCAATACACAGCAAACCTGCAGCCGCTGGTTTCTGTCTTGGTGGCTGGCTTTCCCATCAGCCTTTGCCGTTCGCCATTTTAAATCGGGAGTTGGCCACTTTAGGTGGCTACAACCCCTCCTTGTGATCCTAACGCAAAGCGTGAAGGATCACATAACTATGTTGCTTTCCAATCCCTGACCTGGGGGGGGGGGGGGGGGGGGCACTTTTTTCATGGTCTCTACACTGACCATAACTATGCAAAAAATGTTTTACTGACAATTCTCAGGGGTGCTATGTCAAACAGGGACATGCATTACAAAACAATAAAAATGGGAACCTCTAACTATTCTTTATACACTACACTCACTTACACATTTCATTAGTCTACCTTCCTCAGCCATACAAACAAAATCGTAGCAGTTTATACACATTTTTCCTGGCTCGGCAGTCAAGCTCAGGATCCTACAATTTGCTCATGAGCATTTCTTTACATTTCTTTATTTACAATAAAACCGCAAATGAATTATAGATCGCGGGGGTCGGGGGTCTGGTCGTATCCGAAAATAGGGGATCAGATCCTATATACCGGTGTTCGAGCGCGGTAGGCTCTCCCTCTCCATTTTCTTAGACGCATAGTCTGCACAATGCAGCAGAGTATCGCCAATACCAGTAAAGTTTCTATTACATATGACAGAGAGTACCAGGTTATAAACCTGGCATACCAAGATGGCGTGGTGTCGCTGGTGACTGGGGTCTGGGTACTGTGGGGAAGTGAAACATTAACTGCTGGGGGGCTTGAGGTCATGGGGTTCGCGTTCACTCGCAACCAAATGTCCATTAAGATAAGCAATCCGGAGGATGTCCTCATGGTGCTTCTTCTTTTATTTCCTTCTCTTCTCCGGTCCTGGAGCTTCTGGAGTTCTGTGGAAACAAGCATAGTGTCTGTAACTATCTTGGTTTACCATCTCGTACGATAGTCTGTCTGTCCCTTAGTGTCAATTACTCCCTTTATAATTGTTCACTATGTGTGACTCCCTCCCTTTTTTTTCCAAAAACCGCATTTTAGAACAAGACACAGTTCCAACTAATGCACCAGTGCGAGCCGTCTCGCAGACTGTGCAACTTACCATCGAAATATTTCAGGATGTAAATAGCATGTCGTTGGCAACCGAAGGGTTACCTGAAACAAAACAAAACTTTTTGAACTAAAATGTACAAAATGAGGTGCGTATGGGCCGCGACGGGTAAGAGTTGGATGGGGTCCCCCGATAGGACGGCTACCAATGTCGTGTCTCCCCTACCCGAGTGTAGTTGACCCGAGGGGGGGGGGGTCCCAGGCAGGGCGGGTCCCAAGCCGTTTCTCCACTGCCTGAGCAACCGACAAGAACGAGCAAGAAATGTAGTCATCATGGTGGGGCTGCCGTAGTGGTTCTTTCCTTCGAACCAGAAGGGCAGTTATGAACTGGCGACTGGTACCTTAACAAGTCTCTGCAGACAAGCTAGTTCCACTGAACTAGTGTCTGGCCAATAGTGAGTCTCTGTGGGCAAGTCCTCAGAGGTTTCGGCCGAAAAGGCATGGGGCTGTGATTTTTTTTTCGGTCTGACAAACAACATTTAACAAACGTACAAACAACATAAAACATGTGGCAGGTTCCATCAGAAAGGACACCACTTCTCCCAAGCGGTTCCTTTTAAAAAATCATCTGGACACCTCAGTTCTCGGTTGCAAACAGGGTCGCAAAGGGGTTCTCGGTTTGGGAGTCAGACCCAAGGTCGCCATCTTCTCCCGGGTGCCAGACTCTTGAGTGTATCAGGGCTGAAAGGGCTGCGTGTGAGGTGGGGTCGCTCGAGTCGTTGCGGACGAGTCGGAACGATTTATCTCGGTGCCAATAGTTGGTGCCTAGTTGTGTGGGGACAGAATCGGGGTCGTCATGGTAGTTCGGTGGTCGGTGGTGGGGTTTGTTCAGGAAAGTGATCATGAAGGGATCACTTGGATCGTAGTCGGATTCGCTGGGTGTGGGGCCTGTTGCCTGGGGATAGTAGGGTGGCGTGCTGTGGCTATCGTCCGAGTCACAGTCGCTGTCTCTGCTGCTGCAGTCGGTGGGCGTTCCGGGGCGGAGCGTATATTTTGGGGGTGGAGTCGAGGAAAATTCCGTGGCTGGGCTGGACGTGTTGGGGGATGGTAGGGTTACATTGGCTGTGGGCGGGGCGTGGTGTGCTGCGTCGAGCATGACGTGGTGTGCGTGGTTAGACTGTGTTCCGTATGCCTTCAGCTGGTTGATATGGAACCACGCAGTCTTACCGTTGAGATACTTTATTTTATATGCGGAAGGGCTTACTTTGTCCGCAATGGAGTATGGACCCGAGTATTTTGCTGACAGGAATGTGCTGGGGTTATATACGGAGAGCATAACTTGCTGTCCTATACTGTACTCAGTCGCATGCACTGTCTTGTCGAAGAAAGCCTTGCTCTGTTTCTTTCTGGTGCCCAATTTTACTGCGGCTGCTAGCTGAGCCGGTTTAACATTTTCAACTAATTGCTCCACTGCTTTCTCGTGTGTGAGGGCCGTCACCTCGGACTGGTCAACTCGAAACCTAACAAAAATTCTGTGCCTTTCATGGGGCGTCCGGTCAAGAGAGTGTGTGGGGTGTAACCTGTGGAAGTAGAAATTGTATTACGCAAAAACATCAGCACAAAAGGGAGGACTGAGTCCCAAGTGGTGTTGTTTTGCTGGACCATTTTTCTGAGGGTGGATTTTAGGGTCCGATTCATGCGCTCCACGATACCACTCGACTGTGGTCGGTATGCTATGTGGAATTTTTGGGTGATGCCAAATATCGTGAGGACGTTCTGCATGACACGTCCCATAAAATGGGAGCCTTGGCCGGATTCAGTGCTGCGGGGGAGTCCCCACCTTGTAAAGATGTGCTGGGTCAAAATCTTGGCTGTGGTTTTTGCAGTGTTTGTGCGGGCTCGGAATGCTTCCACCCATTTCGTAAATGTGTCAATTACCACAAGTACATATTTATAGCCATTCCTGCAAGGGGGCAATGGTTCTATAAACTCAATCTGGAAGTTAGTCCAGGGGCCATTAACGGGTCGGGTGTGGCTGAGTTGAGCCTTTTTGGCATATCTGTCCGGATTATTCTGGGCACAGATAACACAATTCTCGATGTAGTGATTTACATCATCCTTTAAATTCGGCCACCAACAAAGCTGCTTGAGATGGGCTGTAGTGGGATCGATTCCCTGATGTCCATGACCGTCATGGAACAAACAAATCAGTTGATTCCTGTCCTGTTCAGGAACCACATAAAGGGTGTCTTTTAACACCACACAGTCATGTGTGGTCAGAGCATTTTTGAACCTTTCATAGGGTGCTGGATATTTTCCTTTTACAAACTCCCTGAGATTGCTGTCCTGCTTCTGGGCCTCGACTAGATCCTCGATCTTTGTCTGTGTGACCTGAACTGCACTCACTGGTGCGATTTCGGATTGTGTCCAAAAATATCCATGCCTGGAACCTGCCTTAGCCAGTGCGTCGGCTTTCACATTTCCAGGGGGGGGAGGAACAATGGTGACTACGAACATTGACTATCCCAAAAGTCCTGTTCTGTGCTCTCTCTAAAATGTGACGGAGCAATGGGGCTGAGGGGAGGGGTTTTCATTCTGCGGAAACAAATCCTCTTTCTTTCCACAAGGGCAGGCATTCAGTGAGGCTGTTGCAGACATAGATGCTGTCCGAGTATATGTCTGCTGGGCTGGGGAAGGAATCTGGGTGTTCCACTATATATGCGATGGCCGCGCGCTCTGCTGCATGCGCACCTAAATGGCCTGGAAGTTTTAACGATATTTCCACAAGGGCACGTCACTGTGCGTCCTCGATATAGATACCGCAACCTGTTATGCGCTTCCCATCCAAGACTGTGGAAGATCCATCCACATAGATCTCTATGGGCTCACACGTGTCTGTCTGCTGGGGGCTCTGGTTTGAACTACCTATCTTTTTGGGGGGTGGTTTAGCAATAAAGGGGCCTGTGTTGTGGTGTGGAGAGATAATTTCGCATTCATGGGGGATTCCGGGGTACTGTAAGTTGTCGGCTAAATAGGTGTGCGTCTTTGTCCTTTTAACAGTGATGTCCCGTCCCTGCAAGAGAAGGGTCCATCTAGCTGCTCTAATCTGGCTTACTGTACCCTCCTTGAGTTGTCCATCCAGTAAAAGTTGGGTGGGGGTGTGTTCGGTGAGAATTGTGATGGGGCTCAGTCCGGTAATATATGAAAAATACTGCACTACCCAAAATACTGCGAGCAGGTGCCTCTCACAGGCTGAAATTCCCCGCTCCACAGCATCCAAAATTCTGGAGGCATAAGCTACGGGCCTTAACTGGTCGTGTCGTTCCTGGAGGAGCACGGCTGAAAGGATGCGGTCTGTGGTCGTTACCTCTATGGCGTAAGGGGAAAGCGGGTCTGGAACTTGTAGTGCGGGGGCTGCTATGAATGATTGCTTCAACGCATCCACAGCATCCGTATGCTGCGGAAGCCATTCCCAGGGGGCTCCCATCTTTAGGATGTCTGAGAGGGGTGCTGCCTTGCTGGCGAAACCGTCAATGTGATTACAATGTCAATGTAAAAACGACCGGAGGGCTGAAACATTCAGGGGAAGGGGCAATTTAGCAATCGAGTCAATCCTTTTATGCTCGATCTCGCGTTTACCATGTGTGATAATTGTTCCCAAATATATCACTTTATCTTCCAAAATCTGGGCCTTTTGGGGGTTGACTTTACAACCGATTGAGTGTAAGAGTTCCAGGTGTTCGGACAGAAGCTCAATGTGCTCTTCCTTGGTGTCTGTCTGCAGTAGTAGGTCGTCTACATACTGAACCAGTCATTCGGGGCGAGAGAATTTGGCTAAACCATTTGCCAGCTGTCGGTGGAAAATGGAGGGGGAGTTGTGGAAGCCTTGTGGCAGGCATGTCCACGTGTACTGCTGTGCTTTAAAGGTGAAGACAAATTTGTACTGGCACGCCTTTGCCAATGGAATGGACCAGAATCCATTACTGACATCCAAAACCGTAAAGAATCGGGAATTGAGTCCCTGCTTGAGCATGGTCTCAGGACTTGTTGCGACTGTGGGGGCTGCTGCGGGGGTGATTTTGTTGAGTTCCCAGTAATCGATCGTCAGTCGCCATGATCCATCGGGCTTTCTCACTGGCCAAATCGGGGCATTATTAGTGGAGGCTACTGATCTAAGTATGCCCTGCTCTAAAAAGCTTTCTGTTACCTTGGAGATTTCTCCCTCTGCCTCATGGGGAAATCCATACTGTTTTGGGGGTCTAGGGTCAGGTCCTGTTATTTGTACGGAGCCAGTCATCCGTCCACAGTCGTGCTTGTGGGTCGCGAATGCTGCCCTGTTCTTTTGCAGAACTGCCCTAACCTGCTTGTCCGTAGTAAGCGTGGTCGGGTTGAACCAAAATTCGCCTACTGCGCTAATTTTGTTCGCGTATTTGGATAATTGGATTATTCAGGTATTTGGATAATTGGAGCGCATTCTGGGGAAGGTGGGACCTATACAAGCAGGGCGGGTTGCATCTGAACCAGAGGGGCACCAATATCCTGGGAGGGAGATTTTCTAGTACTCTTCGGGAGGGTTTAAACTAATTTGGCAGGGGAATGGGAACCGGATCTGTGGTCCAGCAACTAAGGTAGCCGATATTCAGGACGCCAAAGCGTGTGATGAGGCAGTGGGGAAGGGAACACTGACAATGGAGAGTACTTGCAGGCACGGAGATGGGTTGAAGTGTGTATACTTCAACGCAAGAAGCATCAGGAATAAGGTGGGTGAACTTAAGGCATGTATCGGTATTTGGGACTACGATGTGGTGGCCATCACGGAAACTTGGATTCAAGAGGGGCAGAAATGGTTGTTGGAGGTCCCTGGTTATAGATGTTTCAAAAAGATTAGGGAGGGTGGTAAAAGAGGTGGGGGGGGGGGGGGTTACATTGTTAATTAGAGATAGTATAACAGCTGCAGAAAGGCAGTTCGAGGAGTATCAGCCTACTGAGGTAGTATGGGTTGAAGTCAGAAATAGGAAAGGAGCAGTCACCTTGTTAGGGGTTTTCTATATCATAGAATTTACAATGCAGAAGGAGACCATTCGGCCCACCGAGTCTGCACCGGCTCCTGGAAAGAGCACCCTACCCAAGGTCAACACCTCCACCCTATCCCCATAACCCAGTAACCCCAACCAACACTAAGGGCAATTTTGGGCACTAAGGGTAATTTATCATGGCCAATCCACCTAACCTGCACATCTTTGGACTGTGGGAGGAAACAAGAGCACCCGGCGGAAACCCACGCACTCACGGGGAGGAAGTGCAGACTCCGCACAGACAGTGACCCAAGCCTAAATCGAACCTGGGACCCTGGAGCTGTGAAGCAATTGTGCTATCCACAATGCTACCGTGCTGCCCGTATAGGCCCCCCAATAGTAGCAGAGATGTGGAGGAGCAGATTGGGAAACAGATTTTGTAAAGGTGCAGAAGTCACAGGGTAGTAGTCATGGGTGACTTTAACTTCCCAAACATTGAGTGGATACTCTTTAGATCAAATAGTTTGGATGGGGTGGTGTTTGTGCAGTTTGTCCAGGAAGCTTTTCTAACACAGTATGTAGATTGTCCGACCAGAGGAGGGGCAATATTGGATTTAGTACTTGGTAATGAACCAGGGCAAGTGATAGATTTGTTAGTGGGGGAGCATTTTGGAGATAGTGACCACAATTCTGTGACTTTCACTTTAGTAATGGAGAGGGATAGGTGCGTGCAACAGGGCAAGGTTTACAATTGGGGGAAGGGAAAATACGATGTTGTCAGACAAGAATTGAAGTGCATAAGTTGGGAACATAGGCTGTCAGGGAAGGACACAAGTGAAATGTGGAACTTGTTCAAGGAACAGGTACTACGTGTCCTTGATATCTATGGCCCTGTCAGGCAGGGAAGAGATGGTCGAGTGAGGGAACCATGGTTGACAAGAGAGGTTGAATGTCTTGTTAAGAGGAAAAAGGAGACTTATGTAAGGCTGAGGAGGAAACAAGGTTCAGACAGGGCGTTGGAGGGATACAAGATAGCCAGGAGGGAACTGAAGAAAGGGATTAGGAGAGCTAAGAGAGGGCATGAACAATCTTTGGCGGGAAGGATCAAGGAAAACCCCAAGGCGTTTTATACATGTGAGAAATATGAGAATGACTAGAGCGAGGGTAGGTCCAATCAAGGACAGTAGCAGGAAATTGTGTATTGAGTCTGAAGAGATAGGAGAGATCTTGAACGAGTACTTTTCTTCTGTATTTACAAATGAGAGGGGCCATATTGTTGGAGAGGACAGTGTGAAACAGACTGGTAAGCTCGAGGAAATACTTGTTAGGAAGGAAGATGTGTTTGGCATTTTGAAAAACTTGAGGATAGACAAGTCCCCTGGGCGTGACGGGATATATCCAAAGATTCTATGGGAAGCAAGAGATGAAATTGCTGAGCTGTTGGCAATGATCTTTTCGTCCTCACTGTCAACCGGGGTGGTACCAGGGGGTTAGAGAGTGGCGAATGTCATGCCCCTGTTCAAAAAAGGGAATAGGGATAACCCTGGGAATTACAGGCCAGTTAATCTTACTTCGGTGGTAGGCAAAGTCATGGAAAGGGTACTGAAGGATTGGATTTCTGAGCATCTGGAAAGACACTGCTTGATTAGGGATAGTCAGCACGGATTTGTGAGGGGTAGGTCTTGCCTTACAAGTCTTATTGGATTCTTTGAGGAGGTGACCAAACATGTGGATGAAGGTAAAGCAGTGGATGTAGTGTACATGGATTTTAGTAAGGCATTTGATAAGGTTCCCCATGGTAGGCTTCTGCAGAAAGTAAGGAGGCATGGGATAGTGGGAAATTTGGCCAGTTGGAATACGAACTGGCTAACCGATAGAAGTCAGAGAGTGGTGGTGGATGGCAAATTTTCATCCTGGATCCCAGTTACCAGTGGCGTACCGCAGGGATCAGTTCTGGGTCCTCTGCTGTTTGTGATTTTCATTAATGACTTGGATGAGGGAGTTGAAGGGTGGGTCAGTAAATTTGCA
Source organism: Scyliorhinus torazame (assembly GCF_047496885.1). Classification (NCBI taxonomy): domain Eukaryota; kingdom Metazoa; phylum Chordata; class Chondrichthyes; order Carcharhiniformes; family Scyliorhinidae; genus Scyliorhinus; species Scyliorhinus torazame. The sequence continues at coordinate 63,222,639 of NC_092710.1, read as the reverse complement.
GACGATACGAAGATCGGTGGAGTTGTAGATAGTGAGGAGGGCTGTTGTTGGCTGCAAATAGACATAGATAGGTTGCAGAGCTGGGCTGAGAAGTGGCAGATGGAGTTTAACCCTGAAAAGTGTGAGGTTGTCCATTTTTGAAGGACAAATATGAATGCGGAATGCAGGGTTAACGGTAGAGTTCTTGGCAATGTGGAGGAGCAGAGAGATCTTGGGGTCTATGTTCATACATCTTTGAAAGTTGCCACTCAAGTGGATAGAGCTATGAAGAAGGCCTATGGTGTGCTAGCGTTCATTAACAGAGGGATTGAATTTAAAAGCCGTGAGGTGATGACGCAGCTGTACAAAAGTTTGGTAAGGCCACATTTGGAGTACTGTGTACAGTTCTGGTCGCCTCATTTTAGGAAGGATGTGGAAGCTTTGGAAAAGGTGCAAAAGAGATTTACCAGGATGTTGCCTGGAATGGAGAGTAGGTCTTACGAGAAAAGGCTGAGGGTGCTAGGTGCCTTTTCTCATTAGAACGGAGAAGGATGAGGGGCGAGTTGATAGAGGTCTATAAGATGATCAGGGGAATAGATAGGGTAGACATTCAGAGACTTTTTCCCCGGGTGGAACAAACCATTACAAGGGGACATAAATTTAAGGTGAATGGTGGAAGATATAGGGGGGATGTCAGAGGTAGGTTCTTTACCCAGAGAGTAGTGGGTGCATGGAATGCACTGCCTGTGGAAGTAGTTGAGTCGGAAACATTAGGGACCTTCAAGCAGCTATTGGATAGGTACATGGATTACGGTAAAATGATATAGTGTAGATTTATTTGTTCTTACGGGCAGCACGTTGGCATTGTGGATAGCACAATTGCTTCACAGCTCCAAGGTCCCAGGTTCGATTCCGGCTTGGGTCACTGTCTGTGTGGAGTCTGCACATCGTCCCCGTGTCTGCGTGGGTTTCCTCCGGGTGCTCCGGTTTCCTCCCACAGTCCAAAGATGTGCAGGTTAGGTGGATTGGCCATGATAAATTGCCCTTAGTGTCCAAAATTGCCCTTAGTGTTGGGTGGCGGTGTTGACCTTGGGTAGGGTGCTCTTTCCAAGAGCCGGTGCAGACTCAATGGGCCGAATGGCCTCCTTCTGCACTGTAAATGCAATGATAATCTATGATTAATCTAGGACAAAGGTCCGGCACAACATTGTGGGCCGAAGGGCCTGATCTGTGCTGTATTTTTCTATGTTCTATGTACTCTCCTATGTTGAGCGTTGCATGGGCTCTTGCAGATTTTGCCATCTACCAGACACACTGGTTGACTGGATCGAATGAAAGATTGTGGGAATTCATGAAATCGATTCCCAGAATGTGTTCTGCTGTGTGGGGCAGGTCAACTAAAACTATGGGGTGCTTGGTGGTGATGGTACCGATTTGAATTGGTCCAGGGGCTGTGATGTGTCTCTGCTGTGAGTGGCCTGTAAAGCCGCTGAGGGTGATGGTGGCTGTAGTGGGCCACGTGTCTTTTTGGAACAGGGTGGAGGAATTTATTGTGGTGCGGGATCTTCCTGTATCCCACAGTAATTCGATGGGCTGTCCCCGAATTTTTGCTGCAACTACCGGTCGTCCGGACCTATCCCAAAGTGTGCCGCAGACCCAACTGGGGGAGCCCCCATACACCGTCAGTCCGTTCCGGTCAAGTCCGTCTGATCTGAACGGGCGCTAATGCTATGACTGGGCTCTGTCTTTTTCTTACTCAGAATGCCCGTCTGCTGGGCTCTCTGTGGCTTTCTAGGGGTATTGCACTCTCTTGCGAAGTGTCCCAACTGTCCGCAGTTGTAACACTCCTGCGACTTGGGTGGGGGGCTGTTCTTTCCTTCATTTACCCATGCGGGGTTCTGGTGTATTTTTACTGCATATATATCTGCTTCGGCCTGCTTTTCCTCGGGATTCTTGACTGCGGGTTTGCTTTCTATCGATTGCTCCCAAGCGCCGGACAATCTTTTCACTACCCACTTCTCGTTATGGGCCTCCTCTGAGGGATCATAACTCGCGCAAGCTTTCTGTCCGGTTTCTGTGGCATGGGAGATAAGGGTGCGGGTCCATTTGGCCATGTTGTCTGGGGACAAATGGGCACGGTCTAAGTCTCCAAAAACTGCTGCAAAGTGGATCCACAGGCGTCCAGCAAACACTGTGGGGTGCTCGGATTCATTTTGCCTACATTTGTTGAGGCCATCTACGGGGTCACCCCGGTTATACCAGATCGCATCCAGGATCACGGTATGCATTTCTGCAAGGATGCCTCCCCCTACATTCTGTGGGTCTGGAAGGGCTGCTGCTCCTGAAGGATCGAAACTTAAAACGGTGAGCTTGACATGCTCTCACTCATCCAGGCCGTACATGGTCACCTGATGCTTGACCAAGGCAAAGAAATGGTGGGGGTCTGAGGTGGGGAGGAACGGTGTGATCTTATCGCATGCGTCCCGTAATTGGGTCACTGTTAAGGGGGTGGAGTATAGAAATTCCGCATCGTCCGATGTGGCTGTGTGGTGGGTGGTGACTGCGTTCATTGGAGCCTGGAGTATCTGCTCTGTGGGGGGTTGGGCGCTTTCCTCTTTTGTGGCTTTGCCTGCGCACATGTTCCCTGAACATATCTCTGCGCTGTTTCATTCAATTCTTCCCAATCAGGGCCGTCTTCCTGATCTAATTTTGCTCCAAAGGTTTCCTGGAAGCCTATCTGAGCTGAAAGCAGCGATTGCAGCTCTGCAATCTGCTTCCAGCACTTTGCGTGATCTAGCGTGCTTTGTCTTTGTTCTGTGGTGGCAGCATGGAGTGCTTTTAATGCTGCCTTTAGATCGCTGCATTTTCTCTGCAATGCTTCTACCTGCTTTTCTGTTTCTTCACGTACGAGCACTGCACGTTGCGTGTCCTGATAGGCCTTTTCGTATTGAGACTGGAAGCTGCTTAAGTGCGCCAGACAAGACTGGTGTGCCCTTTTGGCATCCTCCACCTCTCCATCTTTTGCTGCCAACTTCCTTCTCAATTCTAAATTCCTCTTTTCTACCTCGCTTCCATCCACCTTACTCATTCGATGTATGCCCTCACCTTCTTTCCGGAGTGTCCTAACGACCTCCTCTGTGACTCGCAATTGTGCCAAGCAGGACATGATTGCCATCGGCTTGCGAGCTTTCCCTATGCTCTTTTTGTGGATCTCGCTCAGGTTCTCCCACCAAGTATGTCCTATACTTCCGGGGCCTGATTCCTCGTTGTCACAGAATTCATTCCAAAGGGGTCATCCTTTCCCTTTGAGATATTTTCGGATTTCTTCCTCCCAAATGGGACATTGTCCCACTCTACTGCTGCTGGTCGCTGCAACCGCAAATTCCTCTGGGTTCATGAGGCGTTGCATTGCCTGCATTGCCATCTTTCCTCTCCGAATTCTGCTCTTCAAATTTGGGACAGGGGTATTAAGGCGGTGCTGTAAATACGGGTACGGCTTTCGCTACTTTCCGAAATACAAACTTCCGACAGTTTTGTCGCAACAAAAAATCTATCAGTTTTACCTTAACGCCCTGTTAGTTATGCATGCATACACACACTTCCGAATTATGAGTATTAATCAGAACTGCTTGAACGCTTGTGGTTTTCTGTTTCCAATTTGGTCTCTAATTCAAATTCTGGGTTCTCCCCGAGTGGTTTTCCAATTCTAGATCGGGTCCTGTCAGATGTCGCCAAATAATGTTGCTGATTTTCTCCTTGGTTCAATTGCTCTGTTTTATTACCTTTGCTCTCGAGTCGGCAGGTATCTTTATGATACCGCCACGAGGTTCAAGTCTGAGTAATGATCAATAACCCAATACACCGATTAGTAGGATTTAAATCAAAGCACATTTATTATACACAGTAATCGCTACTCATGCACAAATTCTACTTCTAAGCTGCTTCTATAACTAACAGGCCTATACTTAGCTTCGGACTGGCCCACCAGGTCAGGGGAACAAATGGCCTTTCGTTCGGGTACTGAGTCTGCGGGATTCGAAGTTGGTACGGATTGGTAGCTAGGAGCACCTATCTCGTAGCGAGCGTTGAGTCAAGACTTACGGGTTTCGGTGATCACTGGAGTCACTGCACCAGTCACGGTCAATGTTGGTTCATGTTGCTGGGTGACCCGGGCAGGAAGAAGAGAGAGCGATTTGAACTTGGGGCTCAACTCTTATAGTCCCCAGGGGCTTCCCGCCTTTCGGGGCGTTCCCTGCACCTGGTCCCAAATGATTGGACTTTGTCCCAATCGCTTGGTTCGATTTTCTCCAATACTGGAACGGTTCCCTGATCGATGGGCGGTCTTGAGGTGCTCGTTAACCTCCTTTGTGTTGGCTCCTGCTGGCGCCGAGGAGTCTGGCTTTGCTTTGTGTGTCCAAAATGTTATTTATTGTTCCCGGGGATTGCTCATCAGTATGCAGATGGCTGCTACTTTGTTATGCTGATGGCCGCTGGTATCGATGTTGTCTGGCTTTTGCAGAGGTAAATACACAGAAAACCTGCAGCCGCTGGTTTCTGCCTTGTTGGCTGACTTTCCCATCAGACTTTGCCGTTCGCCATTTTAAATCGGGAGTTGGCCACTTTAGGTGGCTACACGACTCTACTCAGACTTTTCTCATACCACATTCCTCTCTATTCCAGAATCAACTTCGTGAATCTCCTCTGCACTCCCTCCAGTGTCAGTACATCCTTTCTCAAGTGAGGCCACCAAAACTGTACGCAGTACTCCAGGTGCGGCCTCAACAGAACCCTATACAGTGGTAACATAATCTCCCGGTTTTTGAATTCCATCCCTCTAGAAATGAAGGACATAATTCCGATTCTTGCACAAGGTCACCCAGGTCCCTCTGCACCACAGAATACTGCAATGTGTTACCATTTAAATAGTATTTCATTTTGCTGTATTCCTACCAAATGGATGACCTTAGATTTACAAACAGTGTACTCTATCTGCCAGACCCATTTCCACTCAGCTAAACTATCCAAATCCCACTGTCGGCTTTCCCTGTGCTCTGCACACTTTGATCTACCACTCATCTTAGTGTCATCTGCGAAATTTGACACATTACAATTTGTTCGCAATTCCAAATTATCTGAGTAAAATGTAAACAATTGCGATCCGACACTAATGCCGGACGCATACCACTAGCCACTGATCGTCGACCAAAAAAAACACCCATTTATCCCCACGTTTCCTTTCTGTCAGTTAACTAATGATCTATCCATGCTAATACAGTCCCTGTAACGCCATGCCCCTTCAACTTATGCTCAGCATTTCGTGTGGCACCTTGTCCATCGCCTTCTGGAAATCCAGATACTCCATAACCACCAGTTCCCCGTGGCCCACCGCGCATGTAATGTCCTCAGAGAATTCCAGTAAATTGGTAAAACCTGACCTGCCTTTTCAATTCCGCTGCCGGCAATGTGCTGAGAGGTCGCACATCAGGTGACACACCTCCCACGAACATGCAAAGTCGCCACTTTTCATTAGGAAATCGCCTAAAAACTCAGCAATTCACCCCCGACCTTAGTAGAACAGGGAGAAAGAGAAGAAGGAAAGACATGCCTGTCAAAGGTCAATCCAGGGACCGGGTAGAGACCAGACGTGGAAAGACCCAGGCGCGGAAGGGAACAGGCTAGCCGATCGGTGCACGAGGCGACAAACCCCACGTTTTGCCGGAGCAAATGCATGGCATTCTTTTTAAGAGCGCTGAAGGAGCACAGCGACGAAACGAAAACGGACATCCAGTCTCCGATGAAGGGTGCAGTAGCTGAAGCTCTGGCACAAATGCCGCTCGCTCTAGAGAAAGATGAAAAGAGATTGCAGGCGCAGGATGCGACGATCACACGCCTGGAGAGGGCCGAAACTGACCAGAGTAACCGGGTCGTCGCCCAAACAAAAGTCGTGGGGAGGCTGGTCCTGACTCAGGACAGCTTAAAATGAATGGTCGAGGACCAAGAAACCCTATCCAAGAGGCCACATTTACGGGTTGTGGGCCTGCCAGAGGAGATCGGAGGTAGGGACCCCACAGGCTATATAGGGCACAAGTGTATAGCTAACCTGGTTGGACTGGAGACCTTTCCTATCCCACCAGAAATAGACAGAACACGCCGGTCGCTACGACCAAAGCCCAAAGCCGGGAGCAGCCAAGGGTGGTGAAATTGCACCGGTTCAAAGACCGGTAGAGAATCCTGCGCTGGGCCAGGGAGTCCATAAACTGCAGCTAAGACGGGCATAAGCTAAAAATATGCCAAGACATTGGAACTGACATGGCCAAGCGATGGGCTAAGTTCAACAAGGCAAAGGCCGCACTATATAAGAACAGCGTACGATTAGGTATGCTGTACCCAGCCAAGTTCTGGGTCACGTACCAGGGCAAAGAGCATTTCTTCGCAGTCCTGGAGGAGGCGGGTAAGTTTATTGCGGGATTTCGGCTGGAGAAGCGGCAACAGGGAAAGTGATGAGGAGCCCACAGGAAGAAACAGCAATGCTGTAATTGGCTGACAGGGGTATGGGGAGACGAATATCACCCACCAGGGTAGTCACGTGGAATGTCAGGGGACTTAGAGGCCCAGTGAAACGCTCCAGATTCTTCATCTACCTGAGGAATATGAAAGGCGACACAGTCTTCCTCCAAGAAATGCACCTGACAGAGAAGGACCGACTGCCGGTTAGGAAGGGCTGGTTGGCACAGTCTTACAGTTCCTGCTATGGGACGAGGGGAGTAACCATACCAATTAAGAAGAGGACGATCTTTACAGCGACAAGGACAGTTGTACGGTACGGAATGGGACAGCACGTCATGGTCAGCAGGTCCCTAGACGGGGCATCGGTAGTCCGAGTTAATGTGTATGCTCCAAAATGGGACCACACAGAATTTATAAAAAGGACAATGTCGGAATTCCCCTACATATACTAGCACCGACTGATAATGGGGGCGGGGTGGACTTTAACTGCGTAATGAACCCACGGACGGACAGGTCGAATCTCAAAGCAGGAAGGACTTCCATCAAAGCAAAGGAACTCTGTCTATTTATGGAGCAGATGGGGGCGGTAGACCCATGGCGAGTTCTCCTTATTCTCCCCAGTGCATAATGTATACTCAAGAATCGACTTCTTTGTAGTGGGGAAATCGGTACTTTCAGGACTAGTCAGGGTGGAATATTCCACATTCGGCTGAACGTTCCAGGATTTAGAAGTTTCAGGCGGGATAGAGGGGGATGTAAAAGGGGTGGCGGAGTTATGCTACTGGTGAGGGAGAATATCACAGCTGTACTACGGGAGGACACCTCAGAGGGCAATGAGGCTATATGGTAGAGATCAGGAGTCACAATGTTGGGGGTTTACTACAGGCCTCCCAACAGCCTGCGGGAGATAGAGGAGCAGATAGGTAGACAGATTTTGGAAAAGAGTAAAAACAACAGGGTTGTGGTGATGGGAGACTTCAACTTCCCCAATATTGACTGGGACTCACTTAGTGCCAGGGGCTTAGACGGGGCAGAGTTTGTAAGGAGCATCCAGGAGGACTTCCTAAAACAATATGTAGACAGTCCAACTAGAGAAGGGGCGGTACTGGACCTGGTATTGGGGAATGAGCCCGGCCAGGTGGTAGAAGTTTCAGTAGGGGAGCATTTCGGGAGCAGTGACCACAATTCAGTAAGTTTTAAAGTGATAAGAGTGGTCCTAGGATGAATGTGCTAAATTGGGGGAAGGCTAATTATAACAATATTAGGCGGGAACTGAAGAACCTAGATTGGGGGCAGATGTTTGAGGGCAAATCAACATCTGACATGTGGGAGGCTTTCAAGTGTCAGTTGAAAGGAATTCAGGACAGGCATGTTCCTGTGAGGAAGAAGGATAAATACGGCAATTTTCGGGAACCTTGGATAACGAGAGATATTGTAGGCCTCGTCAAAAAGAAAAAGGAGGCATTTGGCAGGGCTAAAAGGCTGGGAACAGACGAAGCCTGTGTGGATAATAAGGAAAGTAGGAAGGAACTTAAGCAAAGAGTCAGGAGGGCTAGAAGGGGTCACGAAAAGTCATTGGCAAATATGGTTAAGAAAATCCCAAGGCTTTTTACACGTACATAAAAAGCAAGAGGGTAGCCAGGGAAAGGGTTGGCCCACTGAAGGATAGGTTAGGGAATCTATGAGTGGAGCCAGAGGAAATGGGGGAGGTACTAAATCAATACTTTGCATCAGTATTCAACAAAGAGAAGGAATTGGTCGATGTTGAGTCTGGAGAAGGGTGTGTAGATAGCCTGGGTCACATTGAGATCCAAAAAGACGAGGTGTTGGGTGTCTTAAAAAATATTTAGGTAGATAAGTCCCCAGGGCCTGATGGGATCTACCGCAGAATACTGAAGGAGGCTGGAGAGGAAATTGCTGAGGCCTTGACAGAAATCTTTGGATCCTCACTGTCTTCAGGTGATGTCCCGGAGGACTGGAGAATAGTCAATGTTGTTCCTCTGTTTAAGAAGGGTAGCAAGGATACTCCAGGGAACTAAAGGCCGGTGAGCCTTACTTCAGTGGTAGGGAAATTACTGGAGAGAATTCTTCGAGACAGGATCTACTCCCATTTGGAAGCAAATGGACGTATTAGTGGGAGGCAGCATGGTTTTGTGAAGGGGAGGTCGTGTCTCACTAACTTGATAGAGTTTTTGGAGGAGTTCACTAAGATGATTGATGCAGGTAGGGCAGTGGATGTTGTCTATATGGACTTCAGTAAGGCCTTTGACAAAGTCCCTCATGGTAGACTAGTACAAAAGGTGAAGTCACACGGGATCAGCGGTGAGCTGGCAAGGTGGATACAGAACTGCTAGGTCATAGAAGGCAGAGAGTAGCAATGGAAGGATGCTTTTCTAATTGGAGGGCTAGTTTTCTAATTGCAGTGGTGTTCCACAGGGATCAGTGCTGGGTCCTTTGCTGTTTGTAGTATATATAAATGATTTGGAGGAAAATGTAACTGGTCTGATGAGTAAGTTTGCAGACGACACAAAGGTTGGTGGAATTGCGGATAGCGATGAGGACTGTCAGAGGATACAGCGGGATTTAGATTGTTTGGAGACTTGGGCGGAGAGATGGCAGATGGAGTTTAATCCGGACAAATGTGAGGTAATGCATTTTGGAAGGTCTAATGCAGGTAGGGAATATACAGTGAATGGTAGAACTCTCAAGAGTATTGAAAGTCAGAGAGATCTAGGAGTACAGGTCCACAGGTCACTGAAAGGGGCAACACAGGTGGAGAAGGTAGTCAAGAAGGCATACGGCATGCTTGCCTTCATTGGCCGGGACATTGAGTATAAGAATTGGCAAGTCATGTTACAGCTGTATAGAATCTTAGTTAAGCCACACTTGGAGTATAGTGTTCAATTCTGGTCGCCACACTACCAGAAGGATGTGGAGGCTTTAGAGAGAGTTCAGAAGAGATTTACCAGAATGTTGCCTGGTATGGAGGGCATTAGCTATGAGGAGCGGTTGAATAAACTCGGTTTGTTCTCACTGGAACGAAGGAGGTTGAGGGGCGACCTGATAGATGTCTACAAAATTATGAGGGGCATAGACAGAGTGGATAGTCAGAGGCTTTTCCCCAGGGTAGAGGGGTCAATTACTAGGGGGCATAGATTTAAGCTGAGAGGGGCAAGGTTTAGAGTAGATGTACGAGGCAAGTTTTTTACGCAGAGGGTAGTGGGTGCCTGGAACTCGCTACCGGAGGAGGTGGTGGAAGCAGGGACGATAGTGACATTTAAGGGCATCTTGACAAATACATGAATAGGATGGGAATAGAGGGATACGGACCCAGGAAGTGTAGAAGATTGTAGTTTAGTCGGGCAGCATGGTCGGCACGGGCTTGGAGGGCCGAAGGGCCTGTTCCTGTGCTGTACATTTCTTTGTTCTTTGTTTTTTGTAATCTCCAACCACGCTCCACATTATATGGATATGAGGTCGGAGACGGGCAGTGCCCAACGTTCCACTTGTAGGTTGGACACGGCCTTACCAGTCGATAAGGCCTTTTGCGAGAGAATAACACAGGCCATAGATGAATATACAAATATCAACCAGAACGGGGAGGTCTCATCCTCTACGTTCGGGAGGCATTAAAGTCTGTGATCTGGGGAGAACGTATCGTTTTAAGTCACGAATAGACAGTGAGGAGAGGGCAGCTAGGCAACACTTAGTTGACTTCATATTGGAGGTACACCGGTGATACTCCGAGGCCCCGACCTCAGAGCTCCACGAGGAGAGTGGTGCACCAACTCCAGCAGGCACGGGGGACCGTTTATGAATACAGAGGCAACGCCAGCCGCCTGCTCGCGCATCAGCTGAAAAAGCAGGCAGCCACAAGGGAGATCACTCGAATTAGGGATAGCAGGGGCACACTAGAAACGGATCCAGACGAAATCAACAAAGCCTTCGAGGCGTTCGACCGGGGCTGTGCACGTCGAAGCCCCCAGCAGGGAATTCAAGGACGAAGCAATTCCGCGACGGACTGGACATGCCAGTTGTAGGAGAAGACAGGAAACGGGGTCTGGAAGCACCGCTAGAACTGGGAGAGTTCATGGAGAGTATTACCTCCATGCAGGCGGGAAGGCGCCTGGAGCGGACCCTTTCCCGGCAGACTTCTACAAAACATTATTGTAAGCCACTCTTGTCTTTGTCGCTTTTTTCGTGGTTTTCTGTTGACTTTTAAATCGTTCCCAATCCAATACTTTCCCACTCATCTTTGCCACTTTGATTGCATTTTCTTTAAATTTGATGCCCTTTTATTTTCTTAGATATCCATGGCTGATTATCATATTTCCTACAATCCTTCCTTTTCACTGCAATATACGTTTGCTGAGCAATGTCAAAAAACGCTTTGAACGTCATCCACTGTTCCTCACTTGCCCCACCATAAAGTCTTTGCTCCCAGTTGACCTTAGCCAACATCTTCTTTATCCTCTCATAGTCTCCTTTTATTTCAGCACAAGACACAGGTGTTTGATTTTACCTTCTCACCATCCATCTGTATTTTAAATACATCCGTACTATGATCGTTCCTTTCAAGAGGATCCCTAACTAACTCACCTGGTTTGACTAATTGACATGTAGACTAAAATACCTCATGTTAGTTGCCGTACCATTTTGACATGCATCAGTTATTTCTTTGTTTACTTCCCGCCCCACTGTGATGTTATTATTTGGTGGTGTATAGACTACGGTTAATAGTAACCTTTTCTCCATACTATTTCTAATTTGTACCAAGGACGACAAATCTCATAATAGCACAGAATCGCAGAATCGCAAACTTCTACATTGCAGAACAGACTCTTCGGCCCGTCGAGGCTGCACTGACGCATGGAAGGCTCTGACCTGCCCACCTAATCGCACTTGCCAAGACTTGGCCGATAACCTTGAATGTTATGGTGTTTGAAGTACTCATCCATGTACTTTTTTGCGGATGAGAGGCATCCCGACTCTCCCAACCTCCCAGGCAGTGCATTCCAGACCGTCAACACTCTCTGGTTAAAAAGGTTTGTCCTGAAATCCCCCCTGATCCTCCCACCCCTCATATTGGACTTGTATCCCATCGTAATTGACCCTTCAACTAAGGGGGCCAGCTTCCCCCTGTCCATCTTGTCCATGCCCCTCAAAATCTTATACAACTCAATCAGGTCACACCTCAGTGTTCTTTGCTCAAGAGAAAACAAGCCAAGCTTATCCAACTTCTCTTTTTAACTTAAATGTGCCATTGCAGACAACATTCTAGTGTGAACCTTCTGAGCACCACCTCCAGTGCAATTGCGTCTTTCCCACAATTTAGCACTCAGAATTACACACGGCACTCCACCAGAGTTCTATAAAGCTCCATCATGTCCTCCCAGCATTTGTAATCTGAGCCACGATTGGTATAATGTGTTTCCCATATGCTATTTAACCAGCCTGTTAGCGTGCTCTTCTGGCTTCAGAGATCTATAGACAAACTCGCCAAGGTCACTTTGTTCTTCGGAACTTCCCATTGACACACCTTTCATCGTATACTTCCTTCTTAAATTATTCCTTTCAAAGTGTTTCACTTCACACATTTCAGGTTTAAATTCCATCTACAAATTATCTGCCCAATTGACCATCCAGTTTATATCTTTCTACAATCCAAGATTGTAGTCAATCTCACTGTGAATCACCCAGCCAATCTTTGTGTCATCCACAAACTTACTGGTCCTAGTGCCCACATAGTCATCAATGTTATTTATATACATAACAAACAAAATTGGGCCTTGCACGTTTTATAAGAACATAAGAACATAAGAACTAGAAGCAGGAGTAGGCCATCTGGCCCCTCGAGCCTGCTCCACCATTCAATGAGATCATGGCTGATCTTTTGTGGACTCAACTCCACTTTCCGGCCCGAACACCATAACCGTTAATCCCTTTATTCTTCAAAACACGATCTATCTTTATCTTAAAAACGTTTAATGAAGGAGCCTCTATTGCTTCACTGGAGAAGGAATTCCATAGATTCACAAACCTTTGGGTGAAGAAGTTCCTCCTAAACTCAGTCCTTAATCTACTTCCCCTTATTTTGAGGCTATCCCCCCTAGTTCTGCTTTCACCCGCTAGTGCAAACAAACTGCCCGCATCTATCCTATCTATTCCCTACATAATTTTATATGTTTTTATAAGATCCCCTCTCATCCTTCTAAATTCCAACGAGTACGTCCCAGTCTACTCAACCTCTCCTCGTAATCCAACCCCTTCAGCTCTGGGATGAACCTAGTGAATCTCCTCTGCACACCCTCCAGTGCCAGTACGTCCTTTCTCAAGTAAGGAGACCAAAACTGAACACAATACTCCAGGTGTGGCCTCACTAACACCTTATACAATTGCAGCATAACCTCCCTAGTCGTAAACTCCATCCCTCTAGCAATGAAGGACAAAATTCCATTTACCTTCTTAATCACCTGTTGCACCTGTAAACCAACTTTTTGCGACTCATGCACTAGCACACCCAAGTCTCTCTGCACAGCAGCATGTTTTAATATTTTATCATTTAAATAATAATCCCTTTTGCTGTTATTCCTACCAAAATGGATAACCTCACATTTGTCAACGTTGTATTCCATCTGCCAGATTCTAGCCCATTCACTTAGCCTATCCAAATCCCTCTGCAGACTTCCAGTATCCTCTGCACTTTTTGCTTTACCACTCATCTTAATGTCGTCTGCAAACTTGGACACATTGCCCTTGGTCCCCAACTCCAAATCATCTATGTAAATTGTGAACAGTTGTGGGCCCAACACTGATCCCTGAGGGACACCACTAGTTACTGATTGCCAACCAGAGAAACACCCATTAATCCCCACTCTTTGCTTTCTATTAATTAACCAATCCTCTATCCATGCTACTACTTTCCCCTTAATGCCATGCATCTTTATCTTATGCAGCAACCTTTTGTGTGGCACCTTGTCAAAGGCTTTCTGGGAATGCAGATATACCACATCCATTGGCTTCCCGTTATCTACCGCACTGGTAATGTCCTCAAAAAATTCCACTAAATTAGTTAGGCACGACCTGCCCTTTATGAACCCATGCTGTGTATGCCCAATGGGACAATTTCCATCCAGATGCCTCGCTATTTCTTCCTTGATGATAGATTCCAGCATCTCCGTGTGGTACAGCAGTTGACTCTGGCTTCCAGAGATTAAAGCAGACGGCTGTCATCACCCTCTGACTCCTACCGCTAAGCCAATTGTGAATCCAGCTTATCAAATCACCCTCTATCCCATGTGTTTTTGCCTTCTTCGTAAATCTCCCATGTGGCGCCTTGTCAAAGGCTTTGCTGAAATCTATGTAAACTACATCAACTGCACTACCCTCATCTACACACTTGGTTACATGTTCAAAAGATTCAATCCAATCTGTGAGGCATAACGTACCTCTAACAAAGCCATGCCGGCTATCCCTGATAAAACTTTGCCTCTCGAAGTGGAGGTAGGTTCTCTCCTTTAGAATCTCCTCCAATAGTTTCCCAACGACTGACGTGAGACTCACTGGTCTGTGGTTCCCCGGCTTGTCTCTACAACCTCTGTTAAATAGTGGGACCACATTTGCGTTTCTCAAGTCCTCTCCCACCTCCCCGTGGCCAGCGAGAAATTCAATATTTGGGTCAGCACACCGGCAATCTGCTCCCTCGCCTCCCACAGCAGCCTGGGCACAATTCGTGCGGACCTGGAGGTGTGCCCACTTTTAAGCCCGCCAATACCCCCAATACCATGTTGCTCCCTGTGACAATTTGCTCAAGAACCTCACAATCTCTCTCTTCCATTTCCATAACTACCTCTTCATTCTCGTGGGTGAAGACAAATGTGAAATTTTCGTTCAGCACCCTACCAATGTCCTCTGGCTCCAGCCACAAATCACCCCCTTTGTCCTTAATGGGCCGTACCCTTTTCCTTATATCCTCTTCCCATTGATATATTTACAGAATATCATGGAATTTCCCCTGCTTTTAGTAGCCAGAGCTTTCTCATATTCCCTCTTTGCTCTCCTAATTGAATTCTTAAGCTCTATCCTGCATTTTCTGTGCTCTACTAATGCCTCTGCAGACTTGTTCCCTTTATACTTGTTAAAAGCCTCTTTTCCTTCTCATCGTATCTTGAATGTCTCTAGTCTCTCGTACTTTGGGTTTGTTACACCTCCCTATTACCCAAGAGGGAACATGTTGGGTGTGTCCCCTCTCTATTTCATCTTTGGACTCTTCCCCACTGCTCTTCTGTAGATTTCCCCACGCGTAACACTTTCCAGTCTACCTTGGCCAGGTTCTGCCTTACTTTGTTTCCATTTACTCTCCCGAAATCGAATTCTTTTTTTGCAAATTGTCTATTTCTTTGTCCACAACAACTTAAATTGAACTATGTTGTGGTCGCTACCACTAAAATGCTCCCGCACCAACTCTTCAACCAGCTGCACGGTTTTGTTCCCCAGAATTAGGACAAGCACTGCACCATCCCTCGGTGGACCCTCTACATACTGAGCTAAAAATTTCCGTTGTGTAGATTTTAAGAACTTTACTCCGTCTAAGTTTTTAGCATCATGGTTTTCCCAATTAATTTTGGCAAAGGTAAAATCACCTAATATAATCACCCTCTTATTATTTTAACGCCCGTCTGCGCACTGCACACATATTTCTATATCCCGGGTGGTTGAGCTGTAAATCCTGCCCCTCACTCAACCATGTCTCTGTGATTGCTATTATATCATAATTACATGTGTCAATCATCGCCCTTAAGCCATCCTATTTACCTTCAATACCCCTGCATTAAAGTCGAGCCATCCAGCCTTGTTTTACTCGCTTGAAACTTAATACCGCTGTATTCGATTTGACCTGATTGATTTTCTATGTTTATAATGTTTCCCTATTCTGCTATCAGCCTGCTTTCCCCCCTTCCTGCCAAAGATTTATGAACGTTGCTAGCAAACCCGCCACCTTGAATCTTAGTCCCGTTTTGGCTCAGATGTATAGCGTCCCGCTTGTACAGGTGCCACCTTCCCCAAAATCTGTCGCAGTGGTCCAGGAATCTAAAACCCTCACTCCTGCACCAATTCTTCAGCTTTCATCTGTACCATTCTCCTATTGCTGTACTCACGAGCACGTGGCACTGGGTGCAATCCAGGGATTATATCCCGAGAGGGTCTGCAGTTTAGTCGATTGTCGAACTCCCTGAATTTTTGATGCAAGACCTCATCCCTCTTTCTACATATATCATTGATACCAATAACTACAATGACCGCTGCCTCATCACCCTTCTCTTCAGGATGTCCTGCACCTGTCAGTGAATCCAGGACACTGGCACTAGGAGGCAACACGCCATCCTGATGTCTTTTTGACGACATCAGAGGCGCCTATTGGGTAAATTCGTGGAGGATTCAATATGGATACAGAGGAGCTATGTTTATTAGGTGGAGTGCAGAAAGTTTGAAGCTGTTAGGTGTGTGAGAGTGGGTGAGTATACTTGTGCGCTGGAGAGCAGCAAAGGATCATAACTGGAAGATAGCGCGGAGTGAGCTGATTAGTCATCGTTAGCAGGTGCTACCGATATACTAGGGTGCTTGAGATTATGATGTGAGGTACAGAGGAGCTGAGGATGTTATGCGGATGAAAAGCAGTCGTAATGTTCAGTGTATACGGAGGTACTGAGAATATTTGTTGCACTGAGGGTGGTTTGAGGATGTTTGGTGGACTGTCGAGGAGCTGAGAGTATTTCGTCCATAGAACATCCTGAATATATTAAATGCTATAGGGAAGAGGGGAGGGTTTATGTCCCGGGCTGGCAAGGGGCTGGTTTAGCACACTGGGCTGAATAGCTGACTTTCAACGCAGACCAAGGCAGGCCAGTAGCACGGTTCAATTCCCGTACCAGCCTCCCGAACAGGCACCGGAATGTGGCGACTAGGGGCTTTTCCCAGTAACTTCATTGAAGTCTACTTGTGACAATAAGCGATTTTCATTTTTCATTTAATCTTGTCGGGGCGGCGAACTGAAGACAATTCCGAGATGTGGCGATTGCCTGGTGAGTTTCTTAAAGTATTCAGGCGCTAGCACTAAGATCTCGGGAGATTAGATGAACTCAGAAAAACTGAGAATATTCACTCGGGAACTGAGATTAGTCCATGGGGCTGTGCCAGAGAGGAATCAATTAGTGGCGGGTATGGATGAGCTCGGAAAATTAGGAGGGGTGGGCACAAGCCTCGGCTATCAGGTCTAGACCGTGAAGAGCTGAGAAATATACGTGGAATGGAAAGGAGTTTTGGATGTAAGATGACGTGGGGAGGAATTCATTATATTTATGAAAATTCGGAGAAGCTGCGGATATTAAGTCAAAGCTGGAAGGGTTTAACTGAATCCGGCGTGGCTGGGAAGCAAACGTCGGTGTTAGATGGGTTGGGAAGGAGTTGAGAGTATAATGTGGGCTGGAGCATTTGAGAATATTAGATCAGGGTAGGTCGTATCTAAAATATTACACCGGATAGGGGAAAACTGGGGAAGATAGGTCATGCTGGATTGGATGTGAAGAAATCGAGTCGTATAAAGAACGTGAGAATGTTTCCTGGAATTTAGTCGCAGTTGAGTGTGCTGCACACAAAATAGACAGGTTGGGGGCCAAGCAATGCTCAAACAGTGAACGAAATGCGTAGAGGATCTTAAGCAAAATGGCTGGTGATCCTCTTGAAACGATTTATTTATTCATTGATGGGATATGGGCGTCGCTCGCTAGGCCAGCATTTATTGTCCATCATCAGTTGCCCTTGAGAAGTTAGTAGTGAGCTGTCTTCTTGGTTCAACGTAGTCGGTGAAATGTAAGTAGACCCACAGCGTTGTTAGGGAGGGAGTTCCAGAAATTTTACCGAGCGACAGTGAAGGGTTGGTGATAGACTTCCATGTCACGATGGTGAGTGACTTGATGGGGACCTTCCAATTGATGGTGTCCCAAGGTATCTCCTATCCTTGTCCTTTTCGATGCTAGTGGTCATGCGTTTGGAAAGTTCTGTCAAAGGAACCTTGCTGAGTTCCTGCAGTACAGCTTAGAGATGGTACACTCTGCTGCCCAGCCGCTCATCGTCACTCCGAATTTCCACAACTCCTCAGCCGAACTCATATTCCCATCTTCCCACCAATCCAACTGACAGACTGAATATTCAATTACTTGGATTCGTACATAATATAATTCCGAACCTTTGAGCTGGTCTTGTAGCCACAGTATTTATATGCATAGTCCAGTTCAGTTTCTGGACAATGGTAATCCGTCCAAGATTGATAATGGGAGGTGAAGGATTTCAGCGATGGCAATAACATTGAATGTCATGGGGCGATGGTTAGATTGTCTCTTGTTTGAGATAGCCATTTTCTGGCACTTGTGTGGCGCAAATGTTACTTGCTACTTGTCAGAAGTGATACCTTCACCACTTGTTTTGAAAATTAGCAGTGCAAATAATCTACAAACTAGCAGCACAAAGTGATGGTACAAAACTGGCGCTGAACAACTGTACAAAACAGTAGGACAAAGCAGAAATAACAAAGTATAAGTATGGGAGAGTGATAAAAATCAACCATACAAATCAGATACAATGATGATCGGTACAAAGCAACAACATAGTCGGACAATGGCGTAATCCGGTTCCTATATTTGTTCAGGGGGCTCTGGGTCTGTTTTTCTTGAGAGTGCACCTGATGGAATTAGAATCAACGGCCCCATTATGTGGTTATATAACTGGTTGGGGCTTAAAAGACATCCTTCTACTTTTACATTGAAAATCAGAGGGCCAGGAAAACCAATTTGCTCGTGTTACCAGAAAGGAGGGATGCATCTCCTGCACCCGTGCTCATCTCTCAGGCTCCAGTGACAGATCTGTCCTTTCATTTCCAATGCAGTATGCCAGAAAAACTGAATGGCTTTCCTGCCGCTATTTATCGGCGTCGAGGAATTGACTAACCGCCTCTCTTCTTCCTCTGTGACACAATCAGGAACCTAAATGGCCTGCTCCTGTACGAATGTAACCGTCTGAAAGGGCAAAATGCCTTATTTCTCGTATGTGAGAAGCTCGAGAAGGAGAATAGCCTCATTGTGCCCCTTTGGAAGACGGGAAAGATTTATTTATTTCCACCTTTCGTTACGTAACATAGCCGGAGGGGGGGGGGGGGGGCGTTAAAGACGGAATCCCTCACAATGTTAGAGACTCGGAGGACGGGATGACAGTGAATCGAGAAAAAATTAATTGGTTCTCATTGAGCAGGCTCCTGGGAACGAATGTTCTCTTCTTGGCCACATTTACCAGTTTTTAGGGATTAACGATATGCGCATGCCCCTATGTATGAGGCTGTGGTGCCTGAATAGGCACTGCACTCCCTTTAAACCAAATAAGACGAGCTAAATTATCTATTATTCTTTCTTTGCCAAATACTGGAGAGATTGAATCGTATACTTCTATTCCCCAACAACCGACGTGAAGAGTCTCTCCTGTCGCTAGCTGAGAATATCAATGTGCTGATTGTTTAATTGCCTTTCTATGTAACAAGCTACCGGGGCTTCATGGCCAACTCCAATCCATGTATATAAGGTGGCCTCTGCAGGATAGCCAAATCTTGACCCTGGCGCTGTAGCTGCTGACAAAGAAACATTAGATAAAAGTTACAAGAACACAGTAAAACAGCAACTTACCCGAAAGGAAAATTAGACGCCCTGTATAAAGGGTTCCCTATTGAAATGTTAACACATAGTTAACTGGGTAAATGGCGTGCATGTATTGCGATTCTTGTGTGGTCACCGAAAAGGGTGTCTAGCAAGGGATGCGGGGAAAAGTGATCAAACAAAGTTGCAACCCAGGCTTTGCTGACTTCAAACGATGTCACAGGTTGTTATCAATGATATAAGGAAAATCCCATCTCCAGGCCATCCCGGGATCAATAGAACTGTCCTGTTAATCGCACTTATTTACCAGACACAGCGGCACCTAACTTCCCTATTTGGAAGACCTACATATTTTCAGCACCTTCATGGCCACTGAGTGCCACCCCAAAATTGGTGTGGCAGCCCCTGATTTTACTTGATGGATCAGGCTGATTGAGCCTTGTTCAATTGATTGTCAGATGACCCAGAGACCGCCCAAAAGGGTCACGAAATCCAAACAGCGTAAAAGTTACTGCACAGATTCTTTCTTTGTCTTGGAGCAGCAACCAAAACGGTGACTTCTACTGGCCAAAGAAGGAGACCATCCATGCTATCAACAGAAGGAAGACCAGAGCCAGAACATAACCAGATTGATAACCAACGAACAGGGACAACAAGACCAGAACCAGAGATAACAGCCTGGTATCTGCCTAGCATTTGTCGGCCACTGTCGAGTTAAGTTCAAATCTTGAAACTATTGGTGTATAGTGTAACCGATGATTGGGAATGTGTGATTGAATAACCATAACCAGTGTTTGCGCGTGAATACATATTGTCATGTTTTATAAACTGAGTGTCATGTTAATTTATCCACTGTATACAAGTTAAGACACACAGTGGTTTAGACAGGAGCAACAGTTGCAAATCAATGGGTAAAAGAGTCCTTTGTTATTCCTACGTAAATGAAATGATCAGGCAAATTGCTAAATCCTGTTGCTATGCAAGGGGATCAAGGCAGTAAATGACCTACTATATTTACTACGTAACTGCCACTGGGGGTGAAAAACAATTACTTCATGGCCGATTGGGCAAGCTGCGCAGCTTCCTCGAACGAAAGAGAAAATGCTGGGAAATCTCAGCAGGTCTGGCAGCATCTGTAGGGAGAGAAAATAACTAACATTTCGAGTCCGATGACGCTTTATCAAAGCTAACAGGCAGAGAAAGTGGGAAATATTTATACTGTGGAGTGAGAATGAAAGATGAGTCATAGCCACAGAAACCCAGGGAAACCGGGTGCTAATGGCCACAGTAACCAAGGGGAAAGAGTAATTTGCTTTTATCCAGTGAGTAGCTTCCTCGCCTTACTACAAACCGGTTCTAGACATTGGCTGACACGTTCCTATTCACGTGCAACCGGTTCAAAGCGCTGATTCGCAAGCTCAATTTCAAATGTAGCAGGTTGAACATGCTAACTTGCATTGACTGTTCCACGTATAGCAGGTTCAGAAAACTAACTAGTAAGGTTAATTTCACGTGTTACTGGCTGAAGGGACCAACGTGCATGGTGATTTCACTAGTTGCATGTTCAAGAAGATGACTGTCAAGGTTATTTCAGATGTAATAGATTATGGGAACTGGTTTGCGACGTCGAACCTACGCGTAAGAGGCCCTAGGTGCTGCCTCGAAAGCTCCGCTTCACAAGTAAGGCCTTTCAGAGCCTCTATCTTTTTTCTGTTCCGCTATCTCAAACTATCTGGTCTGTACTTCGATTTATCAGAGCCTCACGTAGCTCAGTGGTGCATTCATTTTCGTTCTTATGTTTGTTGAGACTGCGTTGCTGGTCTTGTTCCTTTATATCAACTATAAAGGGCTAGATGCGTTCCTTGTTGCTCCTATATGACAAGCTGGAGGGACAGAATGCCCTCTTCCTGTTTCTAACTATCAGGGTAGAGCGAGTGTATGAATTCCTGCTCTTTCTGCAACTCCTTAATATTGGAGCTGAATGCCCTGTTCCTGTTAATATTTAACAGATGCAATGCTGCATGTGGCCTCACCCGTTTCCAATTTATATTTCCGGCTCTGGACAGATATGTAGAAAAGAAATGGAAAAATCCCATTTTTCTTATGTACCATATGCGAAAGATTGAATGTTTTTGCCCTGTGGGAGAGGCTGAACGACTTTCTGTTGTTGTTGATCTGGTGATTTGCTTCATCCTGTTTCTATCTAACAGATTTAAAGAACTGCCCTACCTATTCCATTCCGTAGGTGACAGGCGCAATCGACCACACTTGTTCTGTTGTAACAGATAAATGATACTGGCAATCCTAAACAAACAAACTCACAACAAAGAAGAATTATTTCAGTTAAAACATAGCTTCCTTGTTTGACAACAGTCCAAACAAATGAATCTTGTATCAGCATAACCCTGTTTGACTAATGACAAAGTCCTACCTACCATATAACTCTAGGAAATTGAATAAATTGATCAGAATCAGCACTCGTGTTCATTAAAAATACTGACCTCGGATTACAGCACTGCAGTCACATTTGTTCCAACGATTATTACTTTGTTTTGTTGAAAATACGATTAGGGTAATATAAACAATATTATAATTTTAGGTTACCATGTGAAATCTATTGAAATACGCGACTATTGTACACCACACACGACTTTGCATCAGGGTCCGCTGTTGTTCTGGGTGAATTTGGAAGCCTGGATTGTCAGCTCAGCGAAGGTAATTTTAAATTCCACAACGGCAATTTGGGAACATTAAGTTAGATTTACAAACATGACACTGAAAATGAGGGATCATGGAGCTGTCGGGGTGCCTTAAAGGCTAAACTAATTCGCTCAGGCCTCTGGAGATACGAAAGCCTGCACTGGTTACTAATTGTGACTCTTGACCTCATCAGATTAATGTACTCTAAACGACTCTTTCAGGAGAACCAAACAAGTCACTATTTTTTTAAACCCAACCACCTGCCAACGGTTCCACAGGATGGTTCAGCAATATAACATTTCCTCCACACAACCAGGGACAGTGAGTAAATATCTGACTTGCGAGCGACGGCCACATTCACAGAACGTTAACAAATGTACTTATTGTATTGAAGTCGCGCTTGATGCCTGTGATATGAAGCTGAACTTTGACCAAGGTGTGGTGCAGGGTTATTTCAATAGAGAGCGGGCATTATCTCAGTTTGCGGACTTAGTTCAAGGTGGATTTGTTGACTGGACACTGAGTGGCTTCAGACTTTACGTCTTCACAAGGTAGGAGCAAAGAAAATTCTTCAAATTTGACTCGAAATAATTTAAGATATGCGAAACATTGTACTTATTCGAATAATGCGAGTCTATTTTTGGAATTGGATAGATGAATTCAGGGGTGTAATGAACTGATTGGCAAGAAAGGCTACCGGGTGTAAGTGCAGGGCTCCTGTTCCTGTGCTTCTATGTGAGCGCTGCGAGCACCCTCGGTCTTTAATTACCTCACGTGGTCTATTAATCTGTTCCATTGTTATAATGTCGTCCTTTCCTACGTTCTTCTGTCGCCAGGTTCTTACTGACTCCTTTCCAATTCTCCTCTAGTCCGATGTCCGATTTTACAATACCTCATATCCTTCTGTCAAAAGCTTCATTTCAACGTTATTACTGATACTCCGATTTCCCCTCATAAGTTAACGTTTACGGTATGCTTTGGAATGGCCCCGCAGAAAACAACGGCTCCAAGTTTGGTCCGGCTCAACCCGAAGCGAGTTGGCGGGCAAAACTAGAAATTAAGGAAGTGAGATAATCCTCCTCTCTATTCTAACTTCATGTAATTTACTCCATGTGGGTTAATTGCACCTACCAGTATTTCAACAGGATATATTTTCGATCGTGGTTGCTCTTGCTGTATTGGGGGTAAGACAGCGATTGGATTCTTAGAACAATATATTGGAGTTCATTGCAAAGACACTCTGGGCTAGAGCGTGGTCAATTCCGGCCGCTTTAAAGGTGTCGCAACATCAGTGAATTAACCAATAATTCTTATAAAGGTTTCGTATCATTGGCCCTAGACTGCTGCAATCCCTTCACAGGCACCAGAATCGTATGTAAAACACAACATAAAACTGTTTATTTGTAACAAGAAAGGAGTTAAAACATGCTATAATTGAACTTCAATAACGACCTGCTGATTTATTGCTTTCACCTTTGGTCATCTCATCCTCTACCCCGACACACACATGACAGACGCATATAGAGGAAGGTAAAGGGGTACAATGATAAGGACTAAAATATCGAAAAAGAGAGATATATTTTTGTTGCTGATGTTAATTTTTTTGTATCTGACTATCTTCTAAGGGCGTGGTGTTGAAAGCACCAGTTGGATTGGATCTTCTGGCATATATATTCAGTCAAAACTGGCAATTATTAGCTTCACTGAGAAAAATTAGATTTCTCCAATTATCAGAATATTGAGGTTTTCAAATAACCCAGCCTCGTTGCAACTGGGGCCGGTCTGGATCTTCCTGCAGGTTTAACTGGCAGCGGAGAGAGGGAGATAACGGTCGTTTCTGCAGAACCATAGAGGTCATCAGGAGAGAGAGATAAATTAGAACTGCAGCTCTCTAGCCTCTTAATCAAAAGGGAGCTCCTATCTCCAAAAATAGAGCTGCATGTGTTTGACAGAATATTCCAGAATACTAATATCTATCAGCACTGACTACGGGTTCAACCCCGAGAATATAAGTAACTATTTGGTTGCCAGCCAAGTCCATCAAAATATGTAACCACTGGACAAAACCAAAAGCACATCTGCCCGGAGGTGTACCGAGGCCGGAACAAATAGCACGTCTGCTGGCGTGTGTATGTGTGTGTGTGTGTGTGTGTGGGGGGGGGGGGGGTGCAGTCCATTTTGTTAAAAAAGTTAAAAGTGCATCATCTGAAAGGCATACATCCCAGCAGCTGTCGAGGCACAAAACGTGCAATAGTCACACAGGGTATACACAAGGGAATCCAGGAGGATCCTAACACCCTACAGTGCAGAAGGAAGCCATTCGTAACATCGAGTCTGCACCGACTCTCCATAGGCCGCCTTCCACACCCTATCCCAATAACACATGAGCCAAACCTACGCAACACTGGAGGGGCAATTTAGCATGGTCAAACCACCTTACATATTTGGACTGTGGGAGGATACCGGACCACGCGAAGGATACGCACGCAGAGACGGATAAAAGGCCGGAATACAGTTCTAACCACTGTACCACCATGCCGCCCTTCGATTGGTGTGCAAGCTACAAACAACTCAGACTCTATCATTTCCTTTCGGGGCATAATGGTGTCCCTAAGCACCTCGCATAAAATTACGTGTTTTATTTCTTATCATTGTAATGTAGGGAAACTCGACAATCACTTTGATTGTACGAAACAGCAACATGCTAATGACCATCAGGTTTAGTGGACTAAATATTGACAAGAGGATCCTAGTGTAAAACTATATTGATTTTCTGAAACGCTATGTTTTGGAATGCAGGATACAATCAGTGAAAGCAGACAAACAATGTCTGTGTGACTTTCTCGTTGATGCCTGGCGAGGTGTGGTGAATGTGGTGGTGAAAGGTTGAAGTGTCCAGACTGTACTAATAGATAAATATCGATATAGTCAATCTTTCCGCGATAAAGTTGTGAAAAGTGAAGCTAATAGAGGCAGATCTTAATACTTCTGGAAGTTATAATTTAATATTATCGCATTTTTCGTCTATGAGCTAATTTCAGCAACTCTGTCATTTCATTGGATTGATTGTTCTGACGTCATAACGCAGCAAGAGTGTTTTGGTATTTAGCATTTCTAACAATTGGATTTTTTTGGGGGGGGACAGATTAAAAGCAGGCGCGACATGGCCGAGCGAATGAACGTAGGGCCAGAACGATCTAATTCAAAAGGGGGGAAAGGCGGAAAGGGCGCCGTTCGGAAGATAATCAGCTGTATCACAGGCGCAGGTGAGGAATGAGCAGGAAAACCTCTCGAACCTGTTGTACAGAAATTCCTAATTTTCTTTGTCAAACCAGTTTTTAACAATACTTGATATAATTTAGTCTCTCGAATCTGTCAGGTACAAATAGAAGTGATCATTCAGACTTTCGAAATGATTGCACTGGACAAGGAGTGAGGCATTAATTTTGTGGAGAGTGTTTCACAGAGGCAGGCTTAGATGAATCATAAATAAAAATGCCGAACGAACTCAGCATGTTTGGCAATATCAGTGGAGTGAGAAACCGATCTGTACCAAAATCAAAGGGAATCTAAACGTTAAGTCTGGTTCTCACTCTGCAGGTACCGCCAGACGTGCTGAGTTTATCCAGCATCTTATTCATCTTTTATTTCAGATTTAAAGCATCCACAGTATTTCGTTTTTATTAGACCAATAAGAGACTTGAACATAAAACACGGGTACACAGATGAGCCACTTAGCTCGTAGAATCTCTTCCACCATGTACTGAGGTTGCATCCAATTGGAACGTAACAGCAAATAGGAATGCTTTCAAGACAGAGAAGAAATAATGGTTTGGAAATTAAATCCATTGCCAATCATAGAAGGGAGAGGTTATGTGCAGTGATATTTTCATACATATGTGTGCAATATTTTGTAAATTATATTTTGTCCAGTTCCACTGTTTTCTATTTATAGCTGACGATAGCGATGAAATCCGAAAACTAATGAACAGTTATAGTGACACGGAGTTAGAGGTTATTACCCAATTCTACCGTCAGAGATTGGAGGAGGCTATTTTAGAACTGGTGGAGAGCATTGCCTTGGCATTAATAGCAACAGGTTCATTGAGCAACGAGGAATATGGGGTATGTTGCAATCCAGAAGCTCAGTTATTGTACCATTTTAGGTTAATACAAAAATAGCAGTAATGAGGGTTCAGATGACGAGAAATGTAGAAACTTGTAGGGAACTGGCAACTGAACACTTCAGAGTAACCATATGAAGAACATTAGTCAGATTATTGGCAGATCTGAAACATTTATTTTGAAAACATTTGATTGCAGTCTTTATTTTATACACTGCACAGTAGATAAGGGTATGTGCAACGGGTGAAATATGCAAGATGTTTACATTTATATCAACCCACCCTCCTCCGGCCCGCCTTGGCTTCCCCCATGCCCCCCCCCCCACCCCCAATTCCCGCTTCCCCCATCAGCACCACCATTTTTTGTTGCTTTAAGACATTTTCTTAGGTCTCTTATCATACAGTAGGCAATTCGCATCATTTACATATATGCAGTTCTTGCCCCTTTCCCACCACCCGCTTTGTCGATTGGTCCCCCACCCCACCAATCCTATTTTCTGTATTTCTTTGGGGGTCTGTTCTTTGTGGCCTTGCTCGATGCCCCGAATATCCGTTTCGACCATTGTGCAGCCTCTCCGCCCTCTCTCTCTCTGGCGTCCCTCCTCCCCTTACTGGTCTGTTCCTTGCAATCTCGTTGGCTCCCGAATGCCCCCCCCCCCTCCTCGCGCCCTATTGGTTGTTCGTTTCGCACAGGTCCTGGAACAAGTTCTCCACGTTGTGTGGAAGACCGCCTTTGACCCTCGGATAGCGAATTGGATCTTCTTGAGGTGGAAAAATTCCGACAGGTCTATCAGCTAGTCTGCAGTTGTGGGTTGTATTGCTGATGCCAGACTAGCAGAATTTATCAACGGCGATAAGGGAAGGAAAGGCAAGGGTCCTGGCCCCTTCCCCATGTCTGCTTCTGGTTTGTCCGATACCCTGAAGACTGCCGCTCTCGAACACGACTTCACTCTCACCCACACAACCTTGCACATTGCCTCGGAAAATGCTGTCCAGAATCCGACGAGTCTGGAGCATGCCGAGAACATTTAGTTTTGGTTGACTGGGCCTATCTACCAACTTTCACGTTTGTCCTCACATCTCCAGGAAGAATCTGCTCATTCCGGTTCCTGTCAGTGCGCTCTGTGCACCATATTCAGTTGCATGAGGCTTAGCCTTGCGCAAGTGGATGTGGAATTAGCCCTGTTCAGTGCTTCGCTCCACAGGACCCAGCCTATTTCCATCCCTAGTTCTTCCTCCCATTTTTCCATGCTTCGTCCAGTGGAGAGCGTGCACTTTCTAATAGTCGTCTGTGCAGGTCTTTCCTTTATTACCCATGTCCAGTAGCTCCTCTAGCAGTCTGTGCCTCGGGAACCGTTGTTGTGCTGTTGTCCCCTTGTGGAGAACGTTCTTAATTTGTTGGTGCCGGAGTTCATTGTGGTTAGATAGCTGCACTTTCTCTGTCGGTTCCTCTAAGGTCACTAGCCTGCCTACTGTATAAAAGTGCCAAACGGTCAGTATTCCACCGTCCGGTTTCTACCTCTTAACGGTGCCATCTAGCATGGCTGGCATGAACCTGTGGTTGCCACAGATTGGGGGGGGGGGCATGGTGTACATCTCAGTAAGGCCGAACTGCTGCCTCATTTGGTTCCAGATTCAGAGGGTGGCTACTACCACTGGGCCTGATGAGTGTTTTGTTGGTGGAGATGGGAGTACTGCTGTGGCGAGGGCCCAGAGGGCCATCCCTGTACAGGAGCTCTCCTCCATCATCGCCCATTCCATGGCTGGTTCTTTCACCCATCAAATCATTCTTTCTGCCGTGGCTGCACAGTGGCAGTACTGTAGGTTTGGGATGGCCAGGCGCCCCATGTTCCTTCCTCTCTGCTGGGGCTTTTGGGTATCCTTGGGTTCTTCCCTCCCCCCTCCCCAAACAAGCGTCATAAACATTTTGTCGACCGTATTGAAGAAGGCCTTGGGGATGTAGATCGGTGTGGATCTGAACTGGAAGAGGAACCTGTGCAGTACGCTCACCATGGTCGTCTGTACCGTCCCCGCTAGGGCGAGCAGGAGTGCATCCTATCTCTAGTCCTTCCTTACTCCTCCGCCAGACTGGTCAGGTTGCACTTATAGATTGTGTCCAATCATGGGCCAACTGGACACCCAGGTAGTGCAATTTTCATTGGGCAAGTTTGAATGGTAGTCCCCCCCAGCTCTTCTGCTCCTCCTCTCGGGTTCATCGGGAAGACCTCATTCTTGTTCAGATTGTGGTTGTAGCACGAGAAGGCTCCAAACTCGCTCAATAGCTTCATGAGCCCTTCAATGCTACTTTGCGGATTCGAGATGGGGAGCAGGTCATCTGCATAGATAGAGACTCTGTCTGCTCTTTGGATTACCTTCCAGCTTCTCGGCGCTTTGAAGGTGATCACCAATGGCTCAATTGTCATGGGAAATACGAGCATGGACAGCGGGTATCCCACCCAGTGCCTCTGTGCAGCTGGAAGTACTCAGAACTGGCGGTGTTGATCCGTACGCTCGCCTTGCGGCGTTGGACGAGAGATTCACCATGAGGTGGCATGCCCAGTCCATCGACCAACTGTTTCATCACCAAGTCCCCATCGAAGGGCTCAGAGGTGTGCAGGCCCCGGTAGAAGGCTTTGAATGCATCATTTACCTTTTTGTTGTTTCGGCTACCAATCTTAGAATATAATCACAGAATTTACAGTGCAGAAGGAGGCCATTCGGCCTATCGAGTCTGCACCGGCCCTTGGAAAGCGCACCATGCTCAAGCCCATGCCTCCACCCTATCTCTGTAACCCAGAATCCCCACTTAACCCTTTAGGACACTAAGGACAATTTAGCATGGCCATTCCACCTAGCCCACACATTTTTGGACTGTGGGAGGAAACCGGAGCACCCGGAGGAAACCCACGCAGACACGGGGAGAACGTGCAGGCCGCACAGACAGTGACCCAAGCCTGGCATCGAACCTGGGACCCTGGAGCTGTGAAGTAATTGTGCTAACCACTGTGCCACCGGGCTTCCCCAGAGTACTGGGCTAATGGTAAGATTCTTGGCAGTGTGGATGAGCAGAGAGATCTCGGTGTCCATGTACATATATCCCTGAACGTTGCCACTCAGGTTGAGAGGGTTGTTAAGAAGGCGTACGGTGTGTTAGCTTTTATTGGTAGCGGGATTGAGTTTCGGAGCCATGTGGTCATGTTGCAGCTGTACAAAACTCTTGTGCGGCCGCATTTGGAGTATTGCGTGCAATTCTGGTTGCCGCATTATAGGAAGGACATGGAAGCATTGGAAAGGGAGCAGAGGAGATTTACCAGAATGTTGCCTGGTACGGAGGGAAGATCTTATGAGGAAAGGCTAAGGGACTTGAGGCTGTTTTCGTTAGAGAGAAGAAGGTTAATAGGTGACTTAATTGAGGCATACAAGATGATCAGAGGATTGGATAGAGTGGACAGAGAGAGCCTTCTTCCTCGGACGGTGATGTCTAGCACGAGGAGACATAGCTTTAAATTGAGGGGAGATAGATATAAGACAGATGTCAGAGGTAGGTTCTTTACTCAGAGAGTAGCAAGGGCGTGGAATGCCCTGCCTGCAACAGTAGTGGACTCGCCAACACTAAGGGGTTTCAAATGGCCATTGGATAGACATATGGACGATAATGGAATAGTGTAGATGGGCTTTAGAGTGGTTTCACAGGTCGGCGCAACATCGAGGGCCGAAGGGCCTGTACTGCGCTGTAATGTTCTATGTTCTATGTTCTATGCCAGCAGGCGGCTAATCTTGTCTCTTTGTTCAGAGAAAGTCTCCCGTGTTTGGTGGATTTGGTGCACTGCCTTCCTGGTGAATAGCAGGTTAAAGTCCATTTGTAGCTTTTTCCTCTCTGTCACAAGCTCTTCAACAGGGGCCTCAGAGTATCTTCCATCGACGTCCACAATAGAGTCCATCATTTGCTGCTGAGCCGCCGTCTTCTTCCCTGTCCACTGCATCTTCTGGAGCTGCTGGGATTAGAGATCTGCCAGCCAATCAGATTAACTGGCAGCTCTCTGAGGTGGACTTTCTCCTGAATAAGGGGCCACTTGGAATGGTTGTTGGACAGCCAATATCTGTTGGGATGAGTTGGCGGCTGACTCCTTGGATGGCAGGAAGGGAAACTCTGCCTTCCAAAATGTCCTGGTCAGTTGTCATTTCCTTAATTTATTCATTGAATTTATGAAGTGAGCAAATCATGCAATCGAGTTGGGTTTTAATAACAGCATGTATGCACATCGTGTTGCTATGAGATCCACTGTGGGTCCCACTCTCGCTATTATTTGCATTGGTTTCTACGAGAAACGTATGTTTGATGGAATGATCCTGAACACCTATTTCCAGCATGCCTTATCGGAGATAATTTTTCATTTAATCACAGCCTTCAGCGCATCCCAGAGCGTGGAGGGTGAGACCTCCCCGTTCCGGTTGTTAGTAACATACTCGTCTATGGCCTGTGATATCTTCTGACAGAAGACTTTGTCGGCCAAGAGGATCACGTCCAATCTCTTTGTGCGCGTTGGGCACGGCAAGTCTCTAAACTCACCTCCATGAGCATTGGGCGCGGTCGGTGATTACGATCTTGCAGTACTCTGCTCGAACTACCCCTGGAAGCACCCATTTCCCCACTACAAATAAGCAAATCCTGGTATCGACCTTGTGTACTTACGAGAAGAAATAAAGCACCATATCACCTGGGTGATTGAACTGCCATGCGTCCACAGCCACCATCTACTCCTCCATAAATGTTCCCAGTTCTCTCGCCTTGCCAGTTCTGGGGTTTGACATGTCTGTCAGTGGTCCTGTACCCAATTAAAGTTCCACCACCACCAACACCAGCCCCCATGATCAGTCGGTGAGTATCTATGGCGGGGATTTCCGTAATGGTCTTCTTAACAAATTCTGTGCCGTCCACGTTGGGCGATTACATGTTGACTAGGACAACTGATGCCCCGTCTAGGACACCGCTGACCATGACGTACCATCCCCCTTGGTCCGGAAGCGTCTTTGTCGCAGTGAGCATCATCCTCTTACTTACCAATATGACTACCTCCTCGCCCCCGTCTCCCGTCCCGCAATATGAATGGCATGTCCACCCCACTCATCTCTTTCTTAGCCAAGGTCGGTCGTGCTCCCTCAGGTGCGTCTCTTAGAGGAAACTACGTCAGCTTTAATAACGTTGAGGTGGACGACGACTCCGGATCCCCCCCCCCCTTGGCCGTTAGGTCCCCTGACGTTTCAAGTGGCTATCCTGTTGAGGAGTTTTGTCGACCGCCCCCCTCCTGTGGAATCAATGATTCTTACCTTGCAAACTGTGACCCTGCACTCTGGGGTTTTCCTTTCTACAGGTGCCACCCAACATGGTCGTCACCTGTGCGTGCCCCCTGTACTCCGTGGCTTCCCTTTGTTCAGGGGCCCGCCAAAGTGGCAACTTGCGATGGCATCTTGTTCCACGTTCACGAGAGTGAACTGTTGCAGCCAGTCTAAAGGTCTCCTGCTCCCACCACTGTCTCCGTCGTTTTCACCCCCTGCGCATTTGTTCCCTTCTCCCTACTTCTGCCTCACTCCTCATGTCCATTTCCCATACCACCACCACCACCCTCATTCTCTTTACTCCTCTGCTTCCCCCATTTGGTGGTGCGCTTTCTTTCCCATAGATCTGATGAACCCCCTTCCTGGGATCGGTCTGACCCCCTCTGATGGATTCCCCTCTGTCTCCTCCACACCCTCTCCTGCGTTCTGATGCACCAACCGTCATCAACCGCTTAATTTCAAATCACGGGAGACGATTCAGTCACTCTGGTCCGTCGACGTTTTCATTGCTCCTTTATCGTGGTTCCCTCGGCCTCCAGTATCCTTCCTTTGCTGCCGAGGGCCACGTGCACGGTGGCCAGCACATCAGTCACTGCCACCTTGACTGCCGTCTTTAGTTTGGCCTTAATATCGTCTCTCATCTACTTCAGGTCCCTTGTGAGGATAGTCTTCCATCCATGACCTGGCGGAGAGGGGCGGGAGACAGTCTATTGGTCGCTGTTCTCCGTCCCTCGGGGGCAGCCGGGCACCCCTTGCCTTGTGGGTTTGCAGATCCGCTTGCTCACCCCTCCGGTCCCTTGCCTGTTATTCAGTGTTTCGGAGGAGAGGGACATGTTATGTGACGGCTCAGCAACGCCCCCCCCCCCCGCTCCCCCCTGTCATCGGAAGTCAGCGCCCGATCAGAAACATGAGAAAGGTTTGGAAACCAGTGAAGCTGAACTGAACGAAAGGAGAACAGAAAGAAATGGAAAATTGATGGAGAATAATAACGCAAAATTATAAATTAAACAGGCAGCTGTGAGGATTTTACTAAGTATATGCAAAAGAAGGTAATAGCTGAATAGCCACTACTTGAATGATGGGACTGGCAAACTAATAATGTCATGTTCGAAAGTTTAAACACATGTTTTTCAATCTGTCTGCACTGTGGAAGGGAGTAAATACATCTGAATAATAGTATAAAAATCGATTGAAAAGTAAGGGATGAACTGAAAATAATCATTATCAATGGAGAAAAATGAAACACATTTATAGGATTCAAAGCCGACAGGTCCCCCGGATCCTATATATACTGTAGTTAGAAAGTAAGTGACTGCAGAGATACTGAATGCGTCATTTCCAATCTCCCGAATTTGTTAAATTCTGGAAGGATCACACAGGACATGAGAAATGGAAATGCAACGTACCAATAGAAGAAACAATAGGGAAATAGAGCATGAAACGAGAGGCCAATTATCCTTGCATAGCAGCACGGCGGCACAGTGGTTAGCGCTGCTGCCTCAGTGCCGGGGACCCAGGTTCAATGCTAGCCTTAGGTGACTCTCTATGTGAGTTTGATGTTTCCACATGTCTGCATGAGTTTCCGCCGGTTGTTCCAGTTTCCTCCCACAGTCCAAGTATGTGCAGGTTACGTAGATTGGTTATTCTAAATTGCCCCTCGGTGTCCAGAAGGTTAGGTTGGGTTACGGCGTTACGGGATAGGGTGGGATGTGGGTCTAGGTAGCGTGCTCCATCAGAAGGACGGTGCAAACCTGATGGATTGCATGGCCTTCTTGTGCACTGTAAGGATTTTATAATTGTATGAAGTTATTTCACTGTAAACTTCTCCAATTTGTTCTCCGCGGAGTAATAGCTGATTATTATGATAAGGTACGTAAACATGTATATTAATCATGGCTTTATGAAAGGGAAAAGTGTTTGCTAACTGAGTGGACTTTGCTGCGGACGCAGTGAGCAGTGGGGATAAAAATATACTGTTACATCTAATCAGTTACAATTTACCGAAAACACTTGATAAGTTGACACATTGAATGCTGCTACTGTGATCACGAAATTAACGTATTGGGAGCAATACATTAGCATGGATAGGAATTAGCCAAACAACAGAAAACAAAATAAATGTATTTCTTTGTGTGGAAACGGTAAATCGTGGAATTACAGAGAAATTAGCGTAGGGTCTGAACACTTTATACTAGATACTAATGCCTTGGTTGAAGGACGAGAATGTTGTAGCGAGGTTTGCTGATGATGAATGACATAAGGGGAAATAAATAGTGAGGCGAAGACTAAGAGTATGCATGGGGTATGGAACGTTTAAAAAGTGTGCAAAAAATCGACTGTGGAATTTACTGGGGGAAAATCATCAAATTTGATCAGAAGAACAAGGATGTAAATTTTTATTTGAACGAGGAGATACAGTGGATGTAGGTAGAATCGTGATATCTCCCCTCGTTGTTTTATTTCTCCTGCTCTTGATTTTGCTTTTCTAATATATTTTCTCAATCCTCCCTTATCGCATCTTTCCCCTCTTCCTTTCTTTTCTCCCCCTCCCTTTTTTTCCTTTTCCGTTTTCTCTAATTCCAGTTCATCAGTAAACTGTCAAAACATCAACGCAGAAAGGAAGCAGCCCGATACCTACTCGACATCTTAGCTCAAAAGAATGGTCAGACTAACCGGGAATTCTTGGAAACATTGGTGAAAATGCAAGGAACAAAGCCAAAACTGAAAAGCATTTTAAAAGAAATAAAGAAAAAGGTACTGTACCAACCAATGTAGCAAGAAAACGTGAACTTATATATCAATATGTCAGTCAAACTTAATACTAATGAAATGAAATATGTTCACCAGGTTCTCTTGTGCTTTCTAATGCACGGGCTAGTCAGCTGGAACAAACTCTATCAGCCAGCCTCAAATGTAAGTCAATGGCCATTTTCTCACTGTTCCCTAAAATGATGCAAGACACGTTAAACACCCCATCAGTGTTTCTCGCACAATAAATTAAATGTCAACTGTTGCAATAAGGTGTCATCAACGTTGATGCATTGATTGGGTGTTAAAAAATTAGGTCGGGGTGAAAAACTAGAAAATATTCTACCTGCCACAAGTTGCATTGCACATGCCAGAACTCCGGCTCATTGAAGTATAGTAAGGACCAGATCAGATAAGTATAAATTTGCACCTTTGCCCCTAAGTAGACGTCCACCTGATTGAAACTCAATATGTCCAGTTTCTGATTCCCGATTCAGTGCTTCATTGTGTGAGTCAGATGGTCTCAAATATTAGTCTGGTAATTTTTGAACGCTGGAGAAATATTGTTGCGATTCCATGAATCTGTGTTCATACTTGAGATGTTGTTTTAGCTGATTGTGGAAGGTCATGGTTGACATACAAACCGAGATAGGACATGACTGCAATTACGCATAGGAGCAGAGTGGGTAAGGACAATAGTTCTATTAACTCCCATACTGTTTAAGCACTCGAGTCACATATAGCCCAAGGGTTTTGTATGAAACAGTGTTACATGTAGTGCCAGAATAGGAAAGGACTGACAGACACGTAGGCCCGGTCTATGCACGTGCACGTCACATTTGGCAAAGACTGATGAACAAAAACGCCCACAAAGGATTAGGTTTCAGTTACATATGGCCTGAAGTGGATAAGGAATGGCGACCTATGTAGACGTAGACTATTAGCCAGGAAACAAATTTCAACATAAATTAGACAACTGGACATTCAAAGAACTCCTTATTGATTGTATAAGATACAAAATGGCTAAGGAATGGATTCACATATGTTCCCGGGATGATAGCAACTTCAGACATTTACATTCTCAGACCGAATAAAGACTGGATTTCGTATTCATTCCGGAGTGGTTAAAAGGATAAGTTAAGTCCTGGCCCAAACAGGATAGTGACTTGAGATACAAATGCAAGACTCAATAAGGATAAAAGCAAATTGCTGCGCATGCTGGAATTCCTATTTATCAGCCCATTTTACATCCAAGTTGCAACTTTTATTCAATGCGCTGTAATTTTTCACGCCAGTCTGTTGTTTGCACTGTGTGGATGACCTTATGAAAGTCCATGTTATCACATCAACAGCATTATTCTCGTCGAGTCTTTCTGTTACCTTATTGAAAAATCCCAGCAAGATAGTTTGATACGTTTTTCCCTTCAGAAATGCATGCTGCCTCTTGTTAAGCAACCTATATTTCTTCATGTGACTATTAATTTTATCCCGATTAATTCTTTCTCGGAGCTTGCCCGCTATTGATGTTGAACTGTCTCGCCTGTAACTGCTATTCGTACAATATTCAAACATTACAAGGGCGTAGAATTTGCCCTAACCTTTGTGGCATACCACTGTAATTTCATCCACGAAATATCTCTCCGAAATCAATGCAACTCTGCAACTGGATCCTCAACTTTCTGACGCCTAGACCACAATCAGTAAGAAGAAACTATAACATCTCCTCCACGATAGACCTCAAAACTGAGCCCTGCAATGTTGAATACTTAGCCCCCTGTTATACTCCCTATCCACACACGACTGCGTGGCAATATTTGGCTCCAACTCCATCTACACGTTTGCTGACGACATGACCATAGCGGGCCTGATCTCGAACAACGACGAGTCAGAATACATGAGGGAGATAGAGAACCGGTGGAGTGATGTAATGGCAACAATTTCTCCCTCCTCAATACCAACAAAACTAAAAAGCTGGTCATTAACTTCAGAACGCAAGGTACTGTATACACCCCTGACAGCACCAACGAAGTAGGGAAAGGTGGAGATGGTTAACAGCGTCAAATTCCTAGGTGTGCATATCGGCAAAGATCTATCCAGGTCTACACAGGTTGCCGCTACGACCAAGAAAGCACAACAGTGCCTGTACTGTCTCAGGAAACTAAGGGAAGTCGGCCTGTCAACATTTAATTTTACCAACCTTTACAGATGCACCGTATAAAACATCCTATCTGGTTGCATCACAGCCTGGTATGGCAAGTGCTCGATCCAAGACGGCAGGAAACTACAGAATATCGTGAACACCGCCCAGTCCATCACTGGAACCCGCCTCCTATCAACTGACTGTATCTATACCTCTCGCTGCCTTCGTTCAGCGGGCAGCATAATCAAAAACACATCAGCCGGCTTACTCACTCTTCCAACTTCTTCCAGCGAGCAGGAGATACAAAAGTCTGAGAA
This sequence comes from Scyliorhinus torazame, assembly GCF_047496885.1. NCBI lineage: Eukaryota > Metazoa > Chordata > Chondrichthyes > Carcharhiniformes > Scyliorhinidae > Scyliorhinus > Scyliorhinus torazame. The sequence continues at coordinate 63,186,089 of NC_092710.1, read as the reverse complement.
TGCAGACGAACACATTCAAAAACAGCCTCTTCCCCGCTGACACCAGACTCCGAAAGGACACTCTTATGGACTAATAAGCTTAACACTGCACTCCTGTATGCTTCACCCGATGCCGGTGTCTATGCATTTACATTGTGTACCTTGTGTTGCCCTATTACGCATTTTCTTTTCATGTACTAAATGATCTGTTTGAGCTGCATGCAGAGAAATACTATTTACTGTACCTCGAGACATGTGACAATAGACAACTCGAAATAAACAAACCCAATAAATCTCACTTCTCAAGGGACAGCGTTTATTTTTTAATTTATTGTGTGCATTAGTAAAACAGAGAGAGGCCCTGATTAGATTCAAAATCAGGACCCCCAATTTGCTATACAGGCCAACAGTTGGAAACAATAGGAAAGTGGAGTGTTCTCCTCCAACACAGGATGTCGAGACATTTAATAAAGCTGTCCAGCATGCTGAAGGTATGCATGCTGAAATAAATCAGATTAACTTGTTTCCTTTGAGACAAGAAGTTAAAAACAGAGGATTGAAAATTGACAGCATCATCATGGGGGAAATGAAAAGGGTTTATTTGATGCATAGGATTGCTTTGACCTGGAAATCACTCTCTGAAAGGGCGAAGGGAGCAGATTCAATACTAACTTTCAGAACGGATTTTAATTAATCCGTTATGTCGGGAAGTCACATGGTTATGGAGAAAGGAACGAGCACTTCAACTAATTGAAGAGTTCTTTCAGAGAGCCTGCACAGACCATAAGACGTAGGAGTAGAAGTAGGCTATTCAGTCCATCGAATCATCTCCGCCATTTAATGAGACAGTGAGCTTTGCGCACAGGCCGTGGGAGAGAAGGAACATCCGAGTGAGGCAAAGGCAGAGTGAGTTTTAAGACTGACAAACAGCTTCTGCCCCGCTGTTCCCAGACTCCTAAACGACCCTCTTATGTGTTAAGTAATGGGTTAAGAGACATTGCAATTAGTTGTCTCATTTATGTTAAGTATCCATTAATTGACACTGATATGTAAAGGGTCTTCAGGTGGCCTCTGTCAGGTGGTGTGTTGTTAACAGTTTTGGGCAGAGACTGTGGAAGTGAAATAAATGGTGTTTGGTGAAAAGGAACAAGAACTTTAGACTCTTCATTTCACAGCAACTAAAACGTCTAACATTATGGGCTGACATGATTAACACTACACCCCTGTCTGCTTCACCCGGTTCCGCGGTTATGTCATTACATTGTCTACCTTGTGTTGCCCTATTCTGTATTTTCTTTTCTTTTCACATACTAAATGATATGTGAGCTGCTCGCAGAAAAATACTTTTCACTGTACCTCGGTACACGTGACAATAAAGAAAATCCAAATCCAATTTGTACACGAGCAGTGAGAGAGAGGCCACATCTTTCTTTGTGGAACACGGTAGCACAGTGGTTAACACAGTTGCTTCACCGTTCCAGGATCCCAGTTTCGATTCCCGGCTTGGGTCACTGTCTGTGCGGACTCTGCACGTTCTCCCCGTGTCTGCGTGGGTTTCCTCCGGGTGCTCCGATTTCCTCCAACAGTCCAAAGATGTGCAGGTTAGGTTGACTATGCTAAATTGCCCTTAATGTAAAAAAAGGTGGGGTGGGGTTACTGGGTTACGGGGATAGGGTGGAGGTGTGGGCTTCTGTCGGGTGCCCTTTCCAAGGGTCGGTGCAGTCTCGATGGGCCGAATGGCCTCCTTCTGCAATGTCAATTCTATGGTCCTCAGTGAGGCCACAGGCAGAGTGAATTTCAAGCTTTAAACTTGGGAATGTGGTGCAGAGCGGGAATTGTCTGCAGAGCAGGGCGAGGTGCCCTTTGCCGTTTCTCCTTACTTTGCAGCTTTCACACTTTCAGAGAATGGTCTTGCCCTGCTGTAGCTGAGGACGTAAGGGAATGAGCTGATTCGTTAGTAGTGGTCAAGGTCGGTAAGTCTTCAGAACTTTCATCAATTATAGTTTAAAAATAGATATTGTGGTTTATAATCAGTAAGGACTATAATTGGTAGTAACGAGGACAGGCCATAGAAAATTGGATTTAATCTAACTAGCCATCAGGGAGCGGGGTTGGCACGAACTCAGGGAGGCGGAGCTTTGGGACGAACACAGGGCATCCTGAAGGGGGATGCTCAACAGCCAGATGTCGTAGTACACATAGGTACTAACGGCATAGGCAGAAGAGTGATGATGTCCTGCAGAAGGAGTTCAGGGAGTTAGGCATTTAGCAAAAATCAGGACCTCCATGGTTGTAATCTCAGGATTACTCACTTTGCCACGTGCCAGCGAGGCTAGAAATGGGAAGACAGTGCAGCTAAACACGTGGCCTAACTGGTGGTGTAGGAGGGGGAGTTTCAGATTTCTGGATCATTGGGATGTCTTGCGGGGCAGGTGGGAACCGTACAGAAGGACTGGTTGCATCTAAACTCGAGGGCACCAATATTCTGGCTGGGAGGTTTGCTAGAGTCACTTGGGAGGACTTATACTAGTATGGCAGGGGGCTGGGAACCAGAACGTTAGCTTCGGAGGTGTAATAACTGAAGGGGAAATAGAGAACAAAAATAAGAGAACAACATTTCCCTCAGGCAGGGCAAAAAAGGTGACGAGTGTGAGAAGTGAGGTGGTAAATGCAGGACTGAGGGTGTTGTGAATGAATGCGTGCAGTGTACAAACAAGGTAAATGAGCTTGTTGAACACATTGAAATTGGCCGGTACATCACAGGAACGTGGCTGCAAGGGGATCAGGGCTGGGATCTAAATATACAAAGATATGTGTTCTAGTGAAAGGATAGGAAGATCGGCAAAGGGGGCGGGGTTGCATTGTTTGTAAGGAATGAACTTAAATGGATAGTAAGGAGCGATATAGGATCAGAAGGGAGAGAATCTTTGTGGAAGTGCAAAGGTAAAAAGATCCCGATGGCAGTTATGTGCAGGCTCCCTAGCAGTAGTCAGGATGTGGGGCAGAAAATAAATAAGGAGATAGAGAAAGCATGTAAAAAAGGCAATATCACAATAATCATGGGGGACTTCAATATGCAGCTGGTCTAGGAAAACCAGCTTGGCAGTAGATCCCAAGAAATTGAATTTGCGGAATGTCGAAGATGTTTTTTTGGAGAAGCTTGTGACAGAGCCTCTGTCATAGGCAACAGGAAACAGGCAATTCTGGATTTGGTGACGTGTAATGAGGCGGACTTGATTAGGGAACGTAAGGTGAAGGAACCCTTAGGGAGCAGTGACCACAATATGATAGAATTTACCCTACAGTTTGAGAGGGAGAAGCTGGAATCAGATGTAAAGGTATTACAATTAAATAAGGATAACTACAAAGACATGAGGGAAAAGCTGGCCAGAGTTTATTAGAAAATGAGTCTCGCAGGGAAAACAGTTGATCAGCAATTGCAGGAGATTTTGGTAGATAATCGGTAGGCACAACACAAATTCATCCCAAGGAGGAGGAAACATGCTAAGGGAGGACAAGGCATCCATGGTTGACGCGGGAAGTCAACGACAGCATAAAACAAAAAGAAAAAGCATACAAAGTCGCGAGGATTAGTGGGAAGTGAGAGGATTGGGGAACCTTTAAAAGCGAGTGGAGGGCAGCTAAAAGAGCAATAAGCGGACAGAAGATGAAATATGTGCAAGCTAGCTCGTAATATAAAAGAAGATAAGAATAATTATTTTTAAATATATAAAAATAGACGTTGGACCACTGAAAATGAAGCTGCAGGTGTAATAATAGGAAATAAATAAATAGCAGAAGAGCTGAATTGTTATTTTGCATCAGTCTTCACGGTAGAAGACACCAGTGGGATGCCAGAGAATCAAGGGGCAGAGGTGAGTGCAGTGCCATCACTAAGTAGAAGTTTCTGGGGAAATGGAAAGTTCTGAAGGTGGCTACATCACCTGGACCAGATGGATTACACCCAGGGTTCTAAAAGAGATAGCTCAGGTGATAGTGGACGCATTGTGGTGATCTTTCAGGAATCACTGGAGGCAGGAAGTGTCCCGGGGACTGGAAAGTGGCTATTGTAACACTGCTGTTTAAGAAGGGAGGGAGGAAGAAGACGGGAAATTATAGGCCGGTTAGCCTGACTTCGGTCATTGGAAAGATTTTAGAGTCCATTATTAAAGATGAAATTGTGGAGTACTTGGAAGGCATAACAAAATGCGACTGAGTCAGCACAGCTTTGTCAAAGGGAGGGCACGTCTGACAAATCTGTTAGAGTTATTTGAGGAGGTAACAAGGAAGTAAGAGAAAGGAGAACCAGTGGACATGATTTATTTAGATTTCCAGAAGGCCTTTGACACGGTGCCGCACAGGAGGCTGTTAAATAAATTAAGAGCCCATGGTGTTAAGAGTAAGATACTAGCATGGACAGAGGCTTGGCTGACTGGAAGAGGGCAGAGAGCGGGGATAAAGGGTATTTTTCAGGATGACAGCCGGTGACTACTGGTGTGCCTCAGGGGTGAGTGCAGGGATCACAACTTTGCACAATATATATTAATGATCTGGAAGAAGGAACTGAAGGCACTGTTGCTAAGTTTGCAGATGATACTAAGATCTGTAGAGCGACAGGTATTATTGAGGCAGCAGGGGGGCTGCAGAAGTATTTGTACAGGCTAGGAGAGTCGGGAATGAACAAAGAACAAAGAACAAAGAAATGTACAGCACAGGAACAGGCCCTTCGGCCCTCCAAGCCCGTGCCGACCATACTGCCCGACTAAACTACAATCTTCTACACTTCCTGGGTCCGTATCCTTCTATTCCCATCCTATTCATATATTTGTCAAGATGCCCCTTAAATGTCCCTATCGTCCCTGCCTCCACTACCTCCTCCGGTAGTGAGTTCCAGGCACCCACTACCCTCTGCGTAAAAAACTTGCCTCGTACATCTACTCTAAACTTTGCCCCTCTCACCTTAAACCTATGCCCCCTAGTAATTGACCCCTCTACCCTGGGGAAAAGCCTCTGACTATCCACTCTGTCTATGCCCCTCATAATTTTGTATACCTCTATCAGGTCGCCCCTCAACCTCCTTCGTTCCAGTGAGAACAAACCGAGTTTATTCAATCGCTCCTCATAGCTTATGCCCTCCATACCAGGCAACATTCTGGTAAATCTCTTCTGCACCCTCTCTAAAGCCTCCACATCCTTCTGGTAGTGTGGCGACCAGAATTGAACACTATACTCCAAGTGTGGCCTAACTAAGGTTCTATACAGCTGCAACATGACTTGCCAATTCTTATACTCAATGCCCCGGCCAATGAAGGCAAGCATGCCGTATGCCTTCTTGACTACCTTCTCCACCTGTGTAGCCCCTTTCAGTGATCTGTGGACCTGTACTCCTAGATCTCTTTGACTTTCAATACTCTTGAGGGTTCTACCATTCACTGTATATTCCCTACCTGCATTAGCCCTTCCAAAATGCATTACCTCACATTTGTCCAGGTTAAACTCCATCTGCCATCTCTCCGCCCAAGTCTCCAGACAATCTAAATCCTGCTTTATCCTCAGACAGTCCTCATCGCTATCCGCAATTCCACCAACCTTTGTGTCGTCTGCAAACTTACTAATCAGACCAGTTACATTTTCCTCCAAATCATTTATATATACTACAAAGAGCAAAGGTCCCAGCACTGATCCCTGTGGAACACCACTGGTCACAGCCCTCCAATTAGAAAAGCATCCCTCCATTGCTACCCTCTGCCTTCTATGGCCTAGCCAGTTCTGTATCCACCTTGCCAGTTCACCCCTGATCCCGTGTGACTTCACCTTTTGTACCAGTCTACCATGAGGGACCTTGTCAAAGGCCTTACTGAAGTCCATATAGACAACATCTACTGCCCTACCAGCATCAATCATCTTAGTGACCTCCTCGAAAAACTCTATCAAGTTAGTGAGACACGACCTCCCCTTCACAAAACCGTGCTGCCTCTCACTAATACGTCCATTTGCTTCCAAATGGGAGTAGATCCTGTCTCGAAGAATTCTCTCCAGTAATTTCCCTACCACTGAAGTAAGGCTCACCGGCCTGTAGTTCCCGGGATTATCCCTGCCACCCTTCTTAAACAGAGGAACAACATTGGCTATTCTCCAGTCCTCCGGGACATCCCCTGAAGACAGCGAGGATCCAAAGATTTCTGTCAAGGCCTCAGCAATTTCCTCTCCAGCCTCCTTCAGTATTCTGGGGTAGATCCCATCCGGCCCTGGGGACTTATCTACCTTAATATTTTTTAAGACACCCAACACCTCGTCTTTTTGGATCACAATGTGACCCAGGCTATCTACACCCCCTTCTCCAGACTCAACATCTACCAATTCCTTCTCTTTGGTGAATACTGATGCAAAGTATTCATTTAGTACCTCGCCCATTTCCTCTGGCTCCACACATAGATTCCCTTGCCTATCCTTCAGTGGGCCAACCCTTTCCCTGGCTACCCTCTTACTTTTTATGTAAGTGTAAAAAGCCTTGGGATTTTCCTTAACCCTATTTGCCAATGCCTTTTCATGACCCCTTCTAGCCCTCCTGACTCCTTGCTTAAGTTCCTTCCTACTTTCCTTATATGCCACACAGGCTTCGTCTGTTCCCAGCCTTTTAGCCCTGACAAATGCCTCCTTTTTCTTTTTGACGAGGCCTACAATATCACTCGTCATCCAAGGTTCCCGAAAATTGCCGTATTTATCTTTCTTCCTCACAGGAACATGCCTGTCCTGTATTCCTTTCAACTGACACTTGAAAGCCTCCCACATGTCAGATGTTGATTTGCCCTCAAACATCCGCCCCCAATCTATGTTCTTCAGTTCCCGCCTAATATTGTTATAATTAGCCTTCCCCCAATTTAGCACATTCATCCTCGGACCACTCTTATCCTTGTCCACCAGTACTTTAAAACTTACTGAATTGTGGTCACTGTTACCGAAATGCTCCCCTACTGAAACATCTACCACCTGGCCGGGCTCATTCCCCAATACCAGGTCCAGTACCGCCCCTTCCCTAGTTGGACTGTTTACATATTGTTTTAAGAAGCCCTCCTGGATGCTCCTTACAAACTCTGCCCCGTCTAAGCCCCTGGCACTAAGTGAGTCCCAGTCAATATTGGGGAAGTTGAAGTCTCCCATCACCACAACCCTGTTGTTTTTACTCTTTTCCAAAATCTGTCTACCTATCTGCTCCTCTATCTCCCGCTGGCTGTTGGGAGGCCTGTAGTATACCCCCAACATTGTGACTGCACCCTTCTTATTCCTGATCTCTACCCATATAGCCTCACTGCCCTCTGAGGTGTCCTCTCGCTGTATAGCTGTGATACTCTCCTGAACAAGTAGCGCAACTCCGCCTCCCCTTTTACATCCCCCTCTATCCCGCCTGAAACATCTAAATCCTGGAACGTTTAGCTGCCAATCCTGCCCTTCCCTCAACCAGGTCTCTGTAATGGCAACAACATCATAGTTCCAAGTAGTAATCCAAGCTCTAAGTTCATCTGCCTTACCCGTAATGCTCCTTGCATTAAAACATATGCACTTCAGGCCACCAGACCCGCTGTGTTCAGCAACTTCTCCCCGTCTGCGCTGCCTCAGAGCCACACTGTCCCTATTCCCTAGTTCTCCCTCAATGCTCTCACCTTCTGACCTATTGCTCCCGTGCCCACCCCCCTGCCATACTAGTTTAAACCCTCCCGTGTGACACTAGCAAACCTCGCGGCCAGGATATTTATGCCTCTCCGGTTTAGATGCAACCCGTCCATCTTATACAGGTCACACCTGCCCCGGAAGAGCTCCCAGTGGTCCAGATAACAGAAACCCTCCCTCCTACACCAGCTGTTTAGCCACGTGTTTGTCTGCTCTATCTTCCTATTTCTAGCCTCACTGGCACGTGGCACAGGGAGTAATCCCGAGATTACAACCCTCGAGGTCCTGTCTTTTAACTTTCTGCCTAGCTCCCTGAACTCCTGCTGCAGGACCTCATGCCCCTTCCTGCCTATGTCGTTAGTACCAATATGTACAACGACCTCTGCCTGTTTGCCCTCCCCCTTCAGGATTCCCTCTACCCGTTCGGAGACATCCTGGACCCTGGCACCAGGGAGGCAACATACCATCCTGGAGTCTCTTTCACGTCCACAGAAGCGCCTATCTGTGCCCCTGACTATAGAGTCCCCTATAACTATTACTCTTCTGCGCTTTGACCCTCCCTTCTGAACATCAGAGCCAGCCGTGGTGCCACTGCTCTGGCTGCTGCTGTTTTCCCCTGATAGGCTATCCCCCCCGACAGTATCCAAAGGGGTATATCTGTTCGAGAGGGGGACAACCACAGGGGATTCCTGCACTGACTGCCTGCCCTTTCTGGTGGTCACCCATTTCTCTGCCTGCACCTTGGGTGTGACCACACTTACATAACTGCGATCTATGACGCTTTCCGCCACCTGCATGCTCCTAAGTGCATCCAATTGCTGCTCCAACCGAACCATGCGGTCTGTGAGGAGCTGCAGTTGGGTGCACTTTCTGCAGATGAAGCCATCCGGGACACTGGAAGCCTCCCGGACCTGCCACATCTCACAGTCAGAGCACAGCACCCCTCTAACTGACATTGCGTCAATTAATTAAAATTAAAATTTGTCTTTTTTTTTTTTTTAATACTTTTTTTAAATTTCAAAGTTACTGTCAACTATCTGTTTCCTAGCACTAGATTTCTAATAGAAATGCGATAGCTAACTATAATATTCTCCGATCTCTGGCTTAGATATCCTCTAAATTATAATTAAGTTATTATGTTTAATTAGATCCCAAATACTCAAAAAAATTTAGGTTAGAATCCCAACCAGCCACTCAGGTCACAGCTTTTCTGTGATGTCACTTCAGTTTCCCCCCCGACACACACAATTTGAAAAACAGGTATAAAAGTAAAAATCACTTGCTTACCTTCTGAGATGTTCTCAGGTTCCCTCGCTGACAGAGACTGCTCCTCCACCTCCGATCCTTGACCTGCACAATGCTAATAATATAATAATATAATATGGCACTTACCTTACACCAATGGGTCTTATTATTAGGTTAGAGGAGGAGGGCGGGTGGGAGACACTACACGTGTAGTGTCTCGGGTTTCCTCTCCACCAGAATTTATTGGGGGGGGGGGGGGGGGGGGGGGGGCACTTGCCAGAGGTCGAACTTCCGGTTCCCGCCGAAATCCAAAGGGCTGCTCCTGCAAAGGTAAGTGCTTTTAAACTAACTACTCACCTCCCAGAAGGCCCCTGCGCACCGCTGCCGCCGAAATCCAAAGGGCTGCTCCTGCAAAGGTAAGTGCTTTTAAATTCACTACTCACCTCCCAGAAGGCCCCTGCGCACCGCTGCCGCCGAAATCCAAAGGGCTGCTCCTGCAAATGTAAGTGCTTTTAAATTCACTACTCACCTCCAAGAAGGCCCCTGCGCACCGCTGCCGCCGAAATCCAAAGTGGCAGATGAAATTCAATGTGGAAAAATGTGAGGTTATGCACTTTGGAAGGAGGAATGATGACATACTATTTTCTAACTGGGGAAATGCTTAGCAAATCAGAAGCACAAAGGGACTTGGGAGTCCTTGTTCACGATTCTCTTAAGGTTAACGTGCAGGTTCAGTTGGCAGTTAGGAAGGCAAATGCAATGTTAGCATTCATGTCGAGCAGACTAGAACAGAAGACCAGGGATGTAAGTCTGAGGCTTTATAAGGCTCCGGTCAAACCCCATTTGGAGTATTGTGAGCAGTTTGGGGCCTCGTATCTAAGGGAGGATGTGCTGGCCTTGGAAAGGGTCTAGAGGGGATTCACAAGAATGATCCCTGGAATGAAGAGTTTGTCATATGAGGAACGGTTGAGGACTCTGGGTCTGTACACGTTGGAGTTTAGAAGGATGAGGGGGGATCTTATTGAAACTTACAGGATGCTGCGAGGCCTGGATAGCGTGGATGTGGAGAGGATGTGTCCACTTGTCGCAAAACCAGAACCAGAGGCCACAATCTTAGTCTAAAGGGACGCTCCTTTAAATCAGACGAGCAGGAATTTCTTCAGCCAAAGGGTGGTGAACCTGTGGAACTTTTTGGTGCAAAAGGCTGTGGAGGCAAGATCACTGCGTGCCTTAAAGACAGAAATAGATAGGTTCTTGATTAATAAAGGGATCAGGGATTCTGGGGAGAAGGCAGGAGAATGGGGATGAGAAGAATATCAGGCACAATTGAATGGCGGAGCAGACACGATGGGCCGAGTGGCCCAATTCTGTTCCTGTGTCTTATGGTCTTATGGAACAGTAAGTATAAATTAATTACCTGAAAAGTGATGTCACAATAAAGCAGTGACCTGATTGGCTGGTTGGTAATTTGTTGTAAATGTGAAAAACTAGAGTAATTAACCAAGTAGCGGAGTAACGAGGAGGTTAGTGAATTTAGCATTTAGTATTTATCGGATAAATATAGCACAAGGGACCATACAACTAATTTGAACTTAAATGTAGTAAGTATTTATTTTAATGTAACTAATTAATTTGTACTAAATTTAATGACTACGTATTTTGACGTAATGAAAAAAATAGTGCTAGAAATGTCTGTCAGTGTAGGCAGTGTTCTAACTGTGACATGTGGGAGTTCCGTTGCGCTTCCAATGTTCCAGATGTCTGCGTCTCAGGATGTGTACCCAATTGCAGCTCCTCACATTCCACGTGGTTCGGTTGGAGCAACAATTGGATGCGCTTAAGAGCATGCAGATGGCGGAAAGCGTCATAGATAGGAGTTATAGAGACGTGGTCACACCCAAGGTGCGGGAAGACAGATGGGTGGCCGCTCCAAAGGGCAGGCAGACATTTCAAGTATCTCCGTGGCTGTCCTCTCTCTAAAAAGTATACAGCTTTGGATAATGTTCGGGGGACAGGGTGGCCTATCGGGGTAAACAATAACAGCAGCGTTCAGAGCAGTGGCAGCACGGCTGGCTCTGTTGATCAGCAAGGAGGGTCAAAGCGCAGAACATTAGCTCAATGTGTAGAGGGTCCAACAAGGGATGGTGCAGCGTCGTACCTAATTATCGGGAAGAAACCTGTGACCACTGACGTACCACAGGGATCCGTCCTGTGTCCCCTATAGTTTATCATTTATATAAAAGACATAGATGACTAGACGGGGAATAGGATCAGTAAGTTTGCAGATGACACATAAATTGACCGGATACTTCAACCCAGATAGGGGAGCATTTCAGTGATAGCGAACACAACATGGTTCAATTTAAATTTGTTATGGACAAAATAATTGACAAGTTGCCAAAAAAGGCTTCGGAATGGGGGAAGAGTAGATTTTAGCAAAGTAAGGCAGGATCTTGCCAAGGTCGACTGGAAAGAGTTACTTGTGGGGAAACCTACAGACGAGCAGTGGGGGCTTTTAAAAATGAAACGGGGCGGCTGAAGGCCCAATATGTTCCCTCTGAGGTAACAGGGAGGTGTAACAAACCCAGAAAATCATGGATGACCAGAGACATTCAGGATACGATAAGAAAGAAATGAGAGGCTTTTAACAAGTATAAGGGGAACAGGTCTGCAGAGGAATTAGTGGAGTACAGAAAGTGCAGGATGGATCTTTGAGGAGAGCAAAGAGGGGATATCAGAATGCTCTTGCTGTTAACGGTAAGAAAATTCCAAAATATTCTGTAAGCATTTAAATGGGAGTGCGTAACCAGGGAAAGTGTAGTGTCAATTAATGACCAAGGAGGATATCTGTGGGTAGTGCCAGAGGACATCGATCGCATGTTGAATGAATATTTCACGTATGTTTCGCCCAAGAGAATGGAATTCGGAGAGAGAGATTGTGAAAGTCTTGAGCAAATTGTCACAGGGAGTGACAGGGAGATATTGGCGGGCATAAAAGTGGACAAATCCACACGTCCGGTTAAATTTTCTCCCAGGCTGTTTAGCTCAATTCTGTCATAGGCTGCTGTGGGAGGCGCGGGGGGGAGGTTGCCGGAGCCCTGACCCAAATTTTTAATTCTTCTCTGGCCAGGGGGGAGGTGGCAGAGGACTGGAGAACAGCTAACGTGGTCCCAACATTTCTGCAAAATTGTAGAGACAGGCCAGGGAACTACAGGTCAGTGAGTCTCACGTCAGTGGTTGGGATAATACTGGAGTATGTTCTGAAGGAGAGAATCTATCTCCACATGGAGAGGCAAGGTTTGATCAGGGATAGTCAACTTTGCTTTGTCAGAGGGAGGTCATGCCGAACAAATGTGGGGCATGCACGGTAGCACAAGTGGATAGCACTGTGGTTTCACAGCGCCAGTGTCCCAGGTTCGATTCCCCACTGGGTCACTGTCTGTGCGGAGTCTGCACGTTCTCCCCGTGTCTGGTTTCCTCCGGGTGCCCCGGTTTCCTCCCACAGTCCAAATGCGTGCAGGTTAGGTGGATTGGCCATGATAAATTGCCCTTAGTGACCAAAAAGGTTAGGGGGGGGGTATTGAGTTACGGGGATAGGGTGGAAGTGAGGGCTTAAGTGGGTCGGTGCAGACTCGATGGGCCGAATGGCATACTTCTGCACTGTATGTTCTATGTAAATGTGATTGATTTTTGTGAGCATGTAACCAAGTGTTAAGATGAGGGCAGTGCAGTTGATGTAGTTAACATGTATTTCAGCAAAGACGTTGACCGTGTCCCACATGGGAGACTTATTAAGAAGGAAAATGCACATGGGATGCAGAATAATTTGATAAGGTGGATTCATAATTGGCTTAGCGACGGAACACAGGAGACTGCTTTAGTGTCTGGAGGCCAGTGGCCAGTGGCATACCACAGGGATCCGTGTTGTGCCCCCTATTGTTTATCATTTGTATAGATGATATAGATGATTATGCGGCAGGTCGGATACTTAAGTTTACGGATGACACAAAGTTTGGCCGGATGCTTAACAGTGAGATTGAGTGTCTTCTGTTACAGGTAGAAATAGACGGACGGTCAAATAGGTGGATAAATGGCAGATGGTATTTATCCCTGAAAAGGGGATGGTTTAGCTCACTGGGCTAAATCGCTGGCTTTTAAAGCAGACCAAGGCAGGCCAGCAGCACGGTTCAATTCCCGTGCCAGCCTCCCCGAACAGGCGCAGGAATGTGGCGACTGGGGGCTTTTCACGGTAACTTCATTGAAGCCTACTCGTGACAATAAGCGATTTTCATTTTCATTATACACTTTGGAAGGCGTAATTAAACAAGGATGTGTACCAAGAAAGGTCTGACACTGGTAAGTTCCGAAGAACAAAGGGACCTTGGCATATTATTTCCATAGATCTCCTGAAGGCAGAAGTGCATGTTAACAGAGTGGTGGGAAAGGGATATGGGAAACGTGATTTTAGCAATCGGGGCATTGATTACAAAAGCGGGAGATCATAATGGAGCTGTTCAGAGCTTTGGTGAGGCCACAGCTGGAGTATTATGTGCAATTCTGGTCGCCACATTATAGGATGGGTGTAATTTCACTGGAGGGGTGCAAATAGGATTCACCAGAATGTTGCCTGGGGTGGAACAGGTAAGTTGTAAAGAGAGGTTTTGATTTGATTGGGTTATTTTCGCTGGAGCACAGGGGTGACCTGATTTAGATGTACGGTTATGAAGGGCACAGACAGAGTGGATTGGGAGCAGTTGTACCCTTTAGGAAGGGGCCGTTACGAGGGGAGACATGTTCAAAGTGAGGGATGGGAGGTTTAGCGGGGGTTTGAGGAAATATATTTTAATCCAGAGAATGGTGACAGTCTGAAATGCACTGCCTGGGAGGGTGGAACTTGCGGCATGCCTCATATCCGTTAAAAAGTATCTGGATGTGTACTTGGCACACAATAACATTCAAGGCTATGGGCCAAGTCTGGAAAATGGGTTTACGTGTGTCGATCAGTGCTTTTCATCAGTCGGCGCAGACTCGATGGGCCGAAAGGCCTCTTCTGCACTGTAGTATTCTGTGATTCTGTGATTATGAAAGTATGGCCATGTCTCCCCACATCTCTCGCACCCCCCTCCCACCTATCCCCACACATTGTGATGAATATGATTAGGGTGGAGTTTGCATTTCAGGTTATGGTTAGCCTTCATGTTAAAACATTGTTTTATTTGTTATGATTCTTCTTCAGCATTAGGGGTACAGCTGGGTTTGGGATATATTTAAGACCAATTGTTGGTTCAGGGGTGACCGTTGAGGTGTGTGTTTGAGAAAGGAAGACTGACGAAGGACAACAGCAGAAAATATCTTTATATACTGCCTTCCCCACCACAAATCTCATGACACTTCACACAAATGTACAGCAAAATGTGACAACCAACCAAAAAAGCAGATAATAGAATGTTATTAGTGAGTTTCATAGATTATTATAGATTATCATAGAATTTACAGTGCAGAAGGAGGCCATTCGGCCCATCGAGTCTGCACCGGCTCTTGGAAAGAGCACCCTACCCAAGGTCAACACCTCCGCCCTATCCCCATAACCCAGTAACCCCACCCAACACTAAGGGCAATTTTGGACACTAAGGGCAATTATCATGGCCAATCCACCTAACCCGCACATCTTTGGACTGTGGGAGGAAACCGGAGCAACCGGAGGAAACCCACGCACACACGGATGTGATAAGCTCTGTGTTACGGTGGCAGACCTAGGACGCCGATACGGTGGATTTCATATTGAGTTCTGGGAAAATGGGAACAGGTTTTAGAGGCAACAACAAGGTCAAAGAGTTCGCCTGGATAATTAGTTCGGATATCGGGAATAATTTTGCATGAACGGAGAGGTCAATGTTTGATTTCTTGAAGGTAGTCGTGATGAGGAGAGAGTCGGAATCCGAGGAGCGAAAATAATTAACAATATAGCTCACTTGGGAGCAGCCAAGGCACCCAGTCATATCCATCCGATCAGACGTCAGACTGAGACACTGGTGCGGTCAGAGGCTCGACCTGGAGTGTTTCACTGATGCTTCCCCAGGAGTGAAGCCGCATAGCCATTTCCACCATCTGATTTGTAGAAGGAGAGACGGGAATTATTGGCAACAGGGAATGGTAAGTGTCATGACTCCGAATGTGTTGCCAGCAATAAATTGAGTGATAATTAACGGTCACGTGAAGATTACTAAACAGATTGAATGTTGTTTTCGCAAGAACCGGATGTGAGGCAAAGAGAATTGAACGAGTTGCAGTGAAGGACTGATGGTGACTGTACTTTATCTTCCTGTAATTTTGTGGTCACTATGGCAGTCGCCCTGCACCTTTTTCATCCAAACCTCCAGCGGTTACCTCTTGCTGCATATGTACTTTCTTTTGTGGTCCTATTGGGAGTCTGGGATAAATATTACATTAATAAACAGGTAATAATGCAATTTAGCTCAGGCCTGGTCTCAGTTCGTATGCTTATGGATTATTTGAATAATAACAGTAACTGGATATTTTACAGCCTGCTTGAGCTGTTCTCTGAACTTGGATTGAGTGGCTCCATAAATAAATGTGTTTGTGCAGCAGCTTAAATTCCGCAGCATAAATCCGACTCTTTGAAATATGAATTCAGCCTTGCTGTAGTCCCGGGTATTTGCTCCTGTAATGTTATAATATAAGAAATCTACGACGTGTACCAACCACAGAAGAATGAAACTGCCGGATATAGTGAAGAGTAAAATCACAGACTTTCTTCTGCTTTCCATCTCTGGATCACTGTGATTTTCTCCTTTACTCTGGGCCCTCAGTCCCTGACGGACCCGGTTACTAACCAAGATGTGTCTCACTGTCAGAGTGTTGAGCAATAGGATAAAAGTGAATGGGAGCAGTGGGGTTAAAACATAATCAAACCAATCAAATACTACCCATGCTGGTTCCGTGTAATAGCTTGGCTTTATATAACAGAACCATGGTACGTTGTTGATTATCTCTCCAGGCTCCTGTGCAAAGTAGTACGGAATGCCCTTTACACAGAGCAGTCCGCAGGTTGTTGCGAGAACCAAAGTCGCAGTTTTCTCGGTGCAAAATTTTGTTTTTAGCTTCTGACAACAAATAGCCACAAATCTATCAAAAGTGAAAGTAACAGTAAACCAGACCGAACACTCTGTCGTTGCACGACGCAGGACATTGATAACACTGCACGCATGTGTGATGAGAAGAAAAGATCCCGGGAAATAATAATAAATGATCCGCCACATTATAACTTCAGTAGTAATGAACAGTAGATCTGCCGTTGCCATGGCCACTAAGTAGCGAGTAGTGCACGTGGAGAGACCACATTTCCCCTGGGACAGGATCACAATCGCAACCAAATTAACTGTAAGGCAGACAATGGGCAAGTGAATAGAACTGACAGATAAAACATTCACTGTGACAGAATGGGCGAAACATTAATATTAAAAGATGTTTGGTTTGCGTACGAGGTCAAAATGTTCAAAATCAGAACCCTGGCTTGAATTCACCTCCTACCCACTCACATTTGGGTTAAGATGAGTTTAGATAAGGGGAGTGCACACCAGCGCACACAAGAGGGCAGTTATCGACTGAAAGATTTTAATGAGGCTGGAAATCTGTTTAAACCTGATGGACAATTTTAACTCTGTGAAATTGCCCCCCCCCCCACCCTAGACTATATTCCGTCCGATATATAAAAGTCATATGATATTGGCCAATCCACTCCTTCTGTTCAATAACTGGAATTGGTTCCCATGGATAAGAAGCCCCTTCCAGCACCATATACTCTTGAGTGTGGAACCCCTTTCTCCTATAATCTGAGCTATCCCCTGCACACAGATCATCTCAGGACCATTCTGTAGCAGGGGATGCGACCCTCCCCAGGAATGAACGCCTTCTATCAGAGTTCAGCCCGTTTTGGACCTCAATGTTTAATTCCCATTTTTGTAATGGAGCAGGCAGCCCTCGTGTTTTTCCCATGTTCCTCATGTCACTGAACGTGTGTCTGCACCACATGGACTACGAACTTTCAAGGTCCAACTCACCTCTATGTTCTCAAAAGAAATTGACCACAGAGTAATGTGCTTTTCAGTGAATGGCACAGCATATGAATCGATAAAAGAAACAAATGATTTGGGAATATAAATAGGCAAAGCCCAATATTAATCCTATGTCATATGATGTAAGATAACACTTGGCCCACAGATTCTCAAGAGCCTGTTGGGACGGGTATGATAATCGGCATTAAAACATGAAGTATTAATATTTGGTGTAACTAACACACAGATATTTTGAGTACAATAGCAACGCTATTCAGATGCTTCGCTCTCTGCAGGTAGATAAAAACCGTCTTTATTGCAGCAGTTCGTCTGAAAAACAAACTTAACTTAATTAAACCATAACGAAAAAACACAACTGTCCATCTCCTTTGCAATCTATAACAGCTATAAAAACGTAGGCAGCGCCACGGAATTGAGTCACTGAAGATTTTCGTAATATAACAAGCTCCTTCACTACAGTTAGTCACCCACATTCAACAACACCCTATCGTGACAGGAACTCCATGAAGAAATATGACCACGAGGGTCAGGTATTCCATGCTTGTTGGAACTAACGCTAAGCACATTTCAACAGATACTTATTTCCAGTAATGCATTATACTGAGATTATGTATTGCAACGAAGTTGGTGATCTTTGTTCAATATAAATATACACTTAGAGATACTCCAACTTAGACCCTTCCTGGGAGATTAGGCTGCACTGAGTTCTGAATACACCGTACAAGCTGCTGCAGGAAATGTAATAGCTTCAAACTGCAAAGAGAGGTGCTTATGAGCCCAGGTATATTTCACAATAATTCCTGACCACTCAAATACTGAAGCAGCCCCTGTCCAAATGCAACAAGACCTGAACAATAAGCAGAATTTGGCTGACAAGTGACAAGTAAAATTTACGTCACAGATGTGCCAGACAGTGACCATCTGCAACAGGAAATGATCTAATCTTCGCTCCTTGACATTCGCAGAATCACAGAAAAATACAGTTCTGAAAAAGCCCTTCGGCCCATCGGATCTGCACCGCCGCATGAAAGGCACCTCATCTGCCAATCCAAACCCATTTGCGAGCACTTGACCCATAACGTCAAATGTTAATACCTGCCAAGTGCTCATCCAGGTGCTTTTTAAAGGATACGAGGCAACATTCTCTACCACCCTCCTCGGAAGTACGTTACAGACCGTCACCACCGCCTGGTTAAAAACGTTTTTCCTCAAATGCCGCCTGAAACTCCCGCCCCTCACCTTGAACTTCTGTCCCCTCGGAACCGGCACTTCAACTGTTGCCCATCTACCCTGTCCGTTCCCCGCACAGTCATATACACCTCGATCAGATCGCCCCTCAGTCTTCTCTGCTCCAGCGAAAACAACCCAAGCCGATCCAAACTGTCTTGGTAACTTCAGGGTCTGGACTTCCGGCAACGGCGATGTACTGAGCAGTTGCACATCAAGTGGCTCCCCCCCCCCCCCCCCCCCCCCCCGCGCACCAGCAAAATAGCCACTTTTCATCGGAGATTCGCCACCAAAAAAAACTCCTTCGCCCAACCTGAGTTAAACAGGTGAGGGCGGCGGGGGTGGGGGTTGGGGGTGGGGGGGGGGAGGGAGGGGTTGTCAGAGAGAAAGGGAAAATACCTGGAAAAAGACAGTCCAGGGTCCGAGCAGAGACCAGGAGTGGAAGGAGCCTGGAGCAGAAACAAACGGACGAGCCAATCAGTGCTTGAGGCGACGAAGCCCAAGATCCACCGGAATGAGAAGGGCAGACCAGTCGCACACAAAGCCCCCCCTCGGGGTGGGGGTGGGGGGGGGAGGGGTAACTGGATGAGGTTCTTCTCGGAAACACTAAAGGAACAAAAACAATAAACGAAAGTGGATACCCAGGCAGCGGTGAAGGGTGCAGTAGCCGAAGCCCAGAGACGCATGCAGCTCGCCCTGGACATAGCTGAAAAGAGACTGGAGGCCCAAGGAGCGACGATCATAGAACTGGAAAGGGCCGCGACGGACCAGAGTGACTGGATCGATGCCCTGAAAAAGAGGTGACGAGGCTGGACGTGACAAATGAAAGGTAGAGGGCCAAGATAACCGGTCGGGGTGACAAAACTTGTGCATCCTGGGCCGAGCAGAGGGGATCGAATGTAGGGACCCCTCAAACTATGTGGTCCAAATGCTGGGCAACCTGATGGGCAGGTAGACCCTTCCTCGCCCACCAGAAATAGACAGATCACGCTGGTCGCTGGGACCAAAGCCGAAAGCCAGGGACCAACCAAGGGCGGTGATAGCGAAATTACACCCTGCCAAGACCGGGAGAGTCCTGCGCTGGGCCAGGCAGTCCAAGAACTGCAGCTGTGAAGGACACAGAAGTAGAATTTCCAGGACATTGGGGCTTGCCTGGCCAAGCGTCTTTCCGAATTGAACAGGGCAAAGGGTGCGCTGTACAAGAACGGCGTACGTTTTGGTATGCTGTACCCAGACAAGCTCTGGGTCACATACCAGGGCAAGGAACATTTCTTTACAGCCCCGGCAGAGGCAGACAAGTTCTTCACGGAATGCGGGCTGGAGCAACGACAACAAGCGAAGCGATGAGGAGCCCACTGGAACAATCAGAAATGCGGCAATGGGCTGCCATGGGTGGGGGGGGGGGGGGACAGAGATGAACCTCTAACCCTAACACAACCTGTACTACCAACAGCAAGCCATCACCTAGGAAACCGCTTTATGCAGGAGATTGTGGCCTCGTTCAGGACAACAAGGGTAGCGACAGAGGGAAAGCAGAGTGACACTCAAGAAAAACACAGGATCAGACGGGTATGGGACGGGTAGGAACTTCAAAGCGCTGGCGTGGAAAAGCAGGACAGTAACTTAAGGGAGGGAAGTCACGTGACGAGCAGGATAGCTATCGCCGGGACCCCTGTCGCGACCCCCAACAAGAACTAACTAATTATGGCGTTCATGTGTGTGTGTGGGGGGGGGGGGGGGGAGTGGAGGGGAGGAAGAATGCAAGGATCGCCACAAAGGTCCTACAGCAAACGAAATCCAGGGGGACTAGCTCACCCAAACCTGCAGTACTACCACTGGGCAGTGACAGAGAAAGAGTAATGGGATAGATAAAGGAACCAGAAGCCGAATGAATGCGCACGGAGGAGGATTCCCGCAAGGGGACCTCCCTCCGGACCCTCGCCATGGCGGCAGTCCCATCCCCATCCAAGAAGTACTCAAACTTGGTGATGGTGGCAACACTCCAGTCGTGGAACCAGTTACGACAACAGTTTGGCCCAAGAAAAATGCACGATAAGACCCTCACCTGCAACAGCCATAGGTTTAGGCCGGTACTCACAGACGTCTCCTTTAAAAGGTAGAATGACGTTTCGACCAACGGCAGGGTCACAACACTGGATGAACTAATTGAAAGATTTCAACTAGCTGGCGGCAGCGAATACAGGTACCTGCAGCTTAAAAACTTCCGATAGAAGGAAACAAGGACATATCCATGCCGCCACGACAGTCACTACTAGAAGAATTACTGGACGCAGACATTTTAGGCAGAGGGAACTGGAGTAACATGAACGGACGACTGATGGACAGGGCCGATGCCAAACTGGACGTGACAAGGGGGAAATGAGAGGAAACACGAGGTTCGAAATAGGGTAGACCTATTCCCGAAATAGGGAATTGCTAATTTGGGCTAATCATGGATTTATTGAAAACTGCTTCCCTGGATTAAATGGAGGAAAGTTACCATGACCATGCAGACACGTGGGCTCATGATGCAAAAGCGGCAAACGAGGGATTCCGCCAATCCAGATAATTCATGGCAAGTGGAGCAACATAGTGGACGTGACCATCCTGTGGAAATTGTTCTCTCGATGTTCACAATCAGGCAGCTGTAATTTCTAAATATGAAAAATTATCCCTTTTCGTCCAAGAGTCTTGCGTGTCCAGGCAGTTTTTCTTCATCAGCTTCCGAATCGGCTGTTGTCATCCTGAATTTTCAGTATGTCTGTTCGCATCTGTGCATTCGTCCGGTCTTTTTAAAATCAGGCAACCAGTGCCCAGAACAGATTATGCAGGGTGATCCTTGCTCAAGGTGGTAGCTAATAAGCACTGTGATCGAGTGGGAAAGCAGTTGAACCTTCTACCGGGCACTGTGCACCTCTGAACGCTCCGAAGGGAACTCGGGTATGAAGCAATTCCGTCATGGTCTGGACATGCCAGTCGTGGGCGAAACTAGGAGGCAGAGGCTGGAAGCACCATTTGATCAGGGAGAAGTAATGGAGAGCATTAACACCATTCAAGGGAAAAGGCGCAGGGACCGGATGGATTCCCAGCCGTCTTCCACAACAAATGTGCGGCAGCACTGCAGCGCATTTGTGGGAGAAGTTAACAGACTCGATAGCAAGAAGTTTCCTGCCTCCAACCGTGGCACCAACCACAATCTCGCTGATACCTAAGAAAGACAATGTCCACAGCAAATGTGAATCTGACAGACGCATCTTGCAGCTCAATATGGACGCGAAAATAATGGCAAAAGTCCTGGCCATGCGAATGGAGAACTGCGTACCAGAGGTGTTAGGTGACAGCCTGACGGGTTTTGTCAAGAACAGGCAACGAACAATGAAAATCAGACGCCTTCTGAACTTGATATTGACCCCATCTAGGGAGAGAACACCAGAAGTGATCATTTTCCTGGATGCAGAAAAGGCATTCGACAGAGTCGAGTGCAAGGAGCACATAGTACTGTATTCGGTTGGATTTGGAACAGGGTTCATCTCCTGGGAGAAACTCCCGTGCACAGCCTCATGGCGAACGTACATACCGCACCACCAGCTCTCAATACTTCCAGCAGCAAAGGGCATATGGGCAGGGATGTCCGCTCTCCCCACATTTATTCGCCCTGGCAATTGAGCCGCTAGCGATCGTCCATCAGAATGGCAAAAAATTGGAAGGGGATTCAGAGACGGAACAGATGGTTACTCTATGCGGATGGTCTGTTCCTCTAGGTCTCAGACCCGCAAAAGAGCATGGAAGGGGTGACGAAGCTCCTGAAAGCGTTTGAAGCCTTCTCCCACTACAAACGCAACCTGAGCAAGAGAAATATTCCCGGTGTATCCGAAAGAGAGATGGGCAGAGCAGGAAGGGCTGCCGTACAGGCAAGCCCAAAGCAAATTCCGCTACCTGGGATCCAAATTGCCCATGACTGGACACAAATCCACACACCGTACCTGACTAGCCCGGTAGAAGAAGTAAAAAAGGACCTGCAGAGGAAGGACGTACTCCCACTCTCCTTGGCGGGAGGTTGCAGATGATCAAGATGAATTTGGGGGTGGGGGGGGGGAGAGGAAGAATCCAAGGATCCCCAAAAGGGTCCTCTACAGAAAATAAAATATGGGATGCCTGGCCTTCCGAAACCAACAACACTACCAGTGCTGCCACAGCAGGGAGAGTGAGGGGATGGGCGAAGGGGCCATAAATATAATGGGTGAGGATGGAGGAGAGTTCCTGCATGGATACGTTCCTCCGAGCCCTCACAAGAACAACACTGCTTTCTCCGCCAGCCAAACACTCAGCAAGCACAGTAGTAATACCACACTCTGGACATTGAACCAACTGAGACAGCACTCCGTTCTACCGTGGCCTCCATCTGCAGCAACCACGGTTCGTGCCAGTCACGATGAATGCCACATTAAACAGATGGAGACAGGACAGAGGGACAATGACAGTTAGGGACATCTACACATACGACACACTAGCGACGTTAGTGGAACTGATGGAAAGTTTGCAACTGCCCAACGGGAATGAACTGAAACACTTACAAATCAAAAACTTCCTCCACTATCTCAATGTTAGAGGAACTGTTGGACACAGGCGACTTAGGTGGGGGACGTCCGGGGACCTGTATGGGCAACCTTTAGGGGAGACGCGCCGCCAGCTGGAAGACACACAGAACAAAATGGGAGGAAGAACTACGGGTGGAAATAACATAGAGGCTCTGGAGCGAAGCCCTGACCTGAACAGGGCGAACTCCACATAATAATAATAATCTTTATTTTCACAAGTTGGCTTACATTAACACTACAATGACGTTACTGTGAAAAGCCCCTCGTCACCACATTCCGGCGCCTGTTCGAGTACACAGAGAGAGAATTAAGAACGTCCAATTCACGTAACAGCACGTCCTTCGGGATTTGTGGGAGGAAACCGGAGCACTCAGAGCAAACCCACGCACACACGGGGATAACGTGCAAACTCCACACAGCCAGTGATCCAAGCCTGGGAATCGATCCTGCGACCCTGGAGTTGTGATCAAAGAGTGCTATCCACTTTCCTACCGTACCACCACTCACTCCATCCCAGATGGAATTATGTAAATAGAACCGGTGGACGAACCAAGCCAATGTGCTTGCAGAAGGAGGGCTGGAAGATGGTCGATGTTATCTGGGTACTTTTGCATGTATGGCTACCTTCTTCCTTTTTCTTATTGTACTGTCACATGTAAACAAATTGAAACGCTAAAAACAGGGTAGAGACTCTGGAGCGAAGCACTTCACAGGGTTAACTCCACCTCCACATGCGCAAGACTTAATCTAACGCAACAAAAAGTGGTACATAGAGTCAACTTGGCCAGAGCCCGAATGAGTAGGTTCTTCCCAGAGGTGGAGGACAGGTGCGAACGATGCCAAGGAGGCCGGGCCAACCAGGCCCACATGTTCTGGTCTTTCCCCAGACTTGTCGGGTACGAGACAGCCTTATTCAAGCCAATGTCCACAGTAGTGGAGGGTGGGCAACAACGGAGTAGAACCAGGTCCCAGGTTCGATCCCAGCTCTGGGTCACTGTCCGTGTGGAGTTTGCACATTCTCCCCGTGGTTGCGTGGGTTTCGCCCCCCACAACCTAAAGATGTGCAGGGTAGGTGGATTGACCACACTAAATTGCCCCTTAATTTGAAAAAATGAATTGGGTACTCTAAATCTATTTAACAAAAAGAAATGTAAATAACACCAGGGGCACCACCCAGGTCCCCCTCCCACCCCTGCAGAAGTCCTATCTTGTATGTACTTATACTGTGCTCTGTATAACAAAAACAATAAAAACATTTTTAAAAACTTAAAGTTCCATTCCAGGCATCATCCTGGTGAAACAGCCCTGTACCCGCTTCATTGCAATCACATACTTCCTTCAATGTGGCGACCCGAACTGCACACAGTACTCCAGCTGTGGTATCGCCAATGTTCTATATTACTCCAACATAACTACCTTGCTTTTGTAATCTATGCCACGACTGATAAAGACAAGTGTATCATAATTCTTTTCCACCACCCTATTATCCTACCTTCAAAGATCTATTTACCAATACGCCAAAGTCTCTTTGTTCCTCGGGACCTCTCAACGTGGTGCCATTCATTGAATATTTCCTTGTCAAACTGCTCCTTCCAAAGTGTAACAGATGACACTTTTCAGGATTAAATTCCGTCTGACACGTTTCTGCCCATTTGACCATCCCATCTATATCTTCTTGTAACCTAACACTCTCAACCTCACTGTTAACCACCCTGCCTATCTTTGTGTCATCTGCAAACTTAATGATCCTACCCCCCACATAGTCAACTAAGTCATTTATATAAATGACAAATAATTGGGGACACAGCGCAGATCCCTGTGGTACACTACTGGGCACTGGCTTCCAGTCACGAAAACAGCCGTCTGTCATCGCCCTCTGTTTCCTACAGTTCAGCCAACTTTTAATCCACCTTATCATGTTCTCCTGTATCCAATGTGAATTTGCCTTCTTTATAAGTTCCCATGTGTGACCTTGACACATGCTTTGCTGAAATCCATGTATACTACATCAACTGCATTACCTTCATTGAATGGCATTGTCGTCATTGAAACTCCCACTATCAGCATCCTGGGGGGGGGGGGGGGGTACCATTGGCTGGAATATTACCTGGAATAGCCATATAAATGCCATGATTACAAGAGCAGGTCAGAAGGTAGGAATCGTGGCGAGTACCTCACCTCCTGACCTACCAAACCGTGTCCATAATCTGGAAGGCACAAGTCAAGGGTAGAATGGAAGGCTCTCCTCTTGCCTGGATGAGTGCAATTCCAACAATCCTCAAAACCTCCGACACAATCCAGTACACAGCACTGGCTTGATTGCTATCCCTTCCACAGGATGGAATCCATTCAACACCGACGCAAAAAACAGGAGTGTGTACCTTGGACTGGTGGACTGTAATAACTAACCACAGCTTCTTAGACAGCACTTTCAAAACTCACGGCCAGTTCCAGCTGGATGGACGAGAGCAGAAAATACATGGGAACACCGCCATCTGCATATTGCCCCTCGAGTCGCTCACCATTCTGCCTTAGAATTATATCGTCTTTCCTTCACTGTCTCTGGGTTAATATCCTGGAACTCCCTCGCTAAGAGCCCTGTGTGCGTACCTACACTGCATGGACGTTTGCGGTTCAAGAGGCAGCTCGCCACCACCTTCCCATGACCAATTACCGATGGGCAATGGTCTTGGCAGACTTAGCAAAGCCCATATTTGGCGAGTAATTTAAACAACACATATTTGCTTCAGTAAAACAATATCATTGATTGGGTAACTGTTTTACGGTAAGCACAACATCAGGATGCAACACCATCAGTAAGAGAGTAAACCAAAGACCAGCACACATACAGATTTAAATAGCCTCGCATTTATGACCACTTACCAGGAACACCAATAACAGCAAGAGTAGTGTAATATATTTTCATCACATTATCAATTGGATAATGCATTTCGTGTGTGAAGTGCTCTGCTCCTTCGTGCTGCAAACTATGATCTGTCGAACTTTACGTCAATATATTTTCACAGCCTTTATTTATACCCCATGGAAATTCCACGGGGATACTGAGATTACAACATTGTTCATTTACATAAATAAATCAGGTTACAGCAGATAATTAATGTTCTGTTTTGACAGAACACATCTGGTGATGACACTCTCTTGTTTAATTCTGATCACAATAAATAAGTTTCAAAATAGGAACTGTATTCTAGTAGCAATGGTTCTATTCACTCACAGCCATCAGTTCCGTTACGAAATTTGATGCTGTTTCAGTGATGTCCTTTACTTTACTGTGATCATTAATAACCAAACGCCAAGTGTCTCTTTCAGAGCTGTTTCACTGATTAAAAGATTAAAAACAAAACAGCAAAAAGCCCGTTTTCCTTTTTGTCTTCATTCTTTGTCTCTGGGATTCAAACTTTTGTGAAATTCTAGTCTTATAAGGCCGCTAGTGCTCATTAAAATGTGTATAACCGTGAATGCATTGCGCAGAAGAATCACATCAAATGGTACAGCCGGTGTTTGGGAAGGCAGTGGCGTGGTGGCGTAGTTGTATCGTCACTGGATTAATAATCCACAGACCCAGAAAGAGACCTGGAGATTGGATCCTGGTACAGCACATGGTGAAATTTGAATCCAATAAAGGTTGGAGTTAACAATGATCATGAAACCATTGTCAATTGCCGGAAAATCCCATCTGGTTCACGAATGCCCTTGAACGAAATCTACCATCATTACCTTGTCTGGCCGTCATGTAAATCCAGATGCAGGTAAATTGTAATCCCTCTTAAATGCCCTCCGAAATGGCGGGTTGTTCTGGATGGGCAATGAATGCTGGCCCGTAAATTAATTTTGGATGAGTTGAGTATCTTGATTTCCAACTTCATTTTTAATTTAGAGTACCCAATACATTGTTTCTAATGGAGGGGCAATTTAGCGTGGCCAATTCACCTACCCTGCACATCTTTGGGTTGTGGGGGCGAAATCCTCGGAAACACGGGGGGGGGGGGGGGGGGATGTTCAAATTTCAGACGGAAAGTGATCCAGAGACGGGATCGAACCTGGGACCGCGGCGCCGTGAGGCAGCAATGCCAACCACTGCGCCACCGTGCTGCCCTCTTGATTGATAACTTAAAATGAGAGAACCAAACGTTGTTACTTTCACAAGACTAAATAAAGGGGTTTGCGTGCTAATATGAGCCTTTAATACACAATGCCAGGTGATGTTATTTATACAACCAGAGCTACATTTCTTTCGGTGAAATATTTACTTTTCAGCTTCTGTCAATAATGCGTACAAATCAGCCAAACAAGTGAGTGACGGTGAACCAGACCGAGCAGTCATATGGAAGATGGCGTAGTCATTTCATTCATTAATGAAAATCATGAAATGAAACCATTGGACTTATATCAACAGAGGGGTGAGCTTACCGACGATATAATCAAACCCAGATATGGATATCAGGTCGGAAGTAGTGCTCGGGGAGATTGCACTTTTCCAAGGCAGGATAAACATTACTCCTAAATTAAGTGGAAGGTAAAGCAACAGAGTTCTAAAAGGATTGACGACCTATTGCGAATTTCATTAGGTATTGAATTAATCGTGCACAAAAGAACAAATGAGAAAGTATGTTACTCTCTAACTGTTGAACTCAATGTTAATCATAACCCCTTACTTCCTCCTTTCTTCACATAACTATAAATAATCTATACATTCTCATTTCTAACGAAGGGTCGTGAACTTGAAGCATTACCTCTGTTTGTCTCTCCAAAGTTTCTACCAGAATTGACAAGTAACTTCAGCATATATGTTTTATTTTCAATTTGTAGCATTAACAGCAGTAGCTTTGTTTGGAAAAGTAAAAAGTTGGAGTGACTGGGGAATTCAAAACCTGGAATAGGTATAACGAAATTTAATAATTTTAAAACACTGTTTGGAAATGGGTCCATTGAATTGCTCGCTGCGAGTTAATTTAAAGTAATTTGGGCTAATGATGGATTTATTGAACACTGGTTCCCTGGATTAAATGGAGGAAAGTTACCATGACCATGCAAACACGTGGGCTCATGATGGAAAAGCGGCGAACGAGGGATTCCTCCAATCCAGATCATTCATGGCAAGTGGAGCAACATAGTGGACGTGACCATCCTGTGGAAATTGTTCTCTCGATGTTCACAATCAGGCAGCTGTCATTTCTAAATAGGAAAAATTATCCCTTTTCTTCCAAGAGTCTTGCGTGTCCAGGCAGTTTTTCTTCATCAGCTTCCGAATCGGCTGTTGTCATCCTGAATTTTCAGTATGTCTGTTCGCATCTGTGCATTCGTCCGGTCTTTTTAAAATCAGGCAACCAGTGCCCAGAACAGATTATGCAGAGTAGAGACCCGGAACTGGTCCGGACTTTGGGTTTTTTGTCTGGAATTCAAGTCCATTAGGTCACTTCGCCAAAACCTTGCTCAAGGTGGTAGCTAATAAGTACTGTGATCGAGGGGGAAAGCAGTTGAAACCTTCTACCGGGCACTGTGCACCTCTGAACGCTCCGAAGGGAACTCGGGTATGAAGCAATTCCGTCATGGTCTGGACATGCCAGTCGCGGGCGAAACTAGGAGGCGGAGGCTGGAAGCACCATTTGATCAGGGAGAAGTAATGGAGAGCATTAACGCCATTCAAGGGAAAAGGCGCCGGGACCGGATGGATTCCCAGCCGTCTTCTACAACAAATGTGCGGCAGCACTGCAGCGCATTTGTGGGAGAAGTTAACAGACTCGATAGCAAGAAGTTTCCTGCCTCCAACCGTGGCAACAACCCCAAATATGTGGGGTGGGGGGGAGGGGGGGTTGAGGGGGGGAATCCAAGGATCCCCAAAAGGGTCCTCTACAGAAAATAAAATATGGGATGCCTGGCCTTCCGAAACCAACAACACTACCAGTGCTGCCACAGCAGGGAGAGTGAGGGGATGGGCGAAGGGGCCATAAATATAATGGGTGAGGATGGAGGAGAGTTCCTGCATGGATACGTTCCTCCGAGCACTCACAAGAACAACACTGCTTTCTCCGCTAGCCAAACACTTAGCAAGCACAGTAGTAATACCACACTCTGGACATTGAACCAACTGAGACAGCACTCCGTTCTACCGTGGCCTCCATCTGCAGCAACCACGGTTCGTGCCAGCCACGATGAATGCCACATTAAACAGATGGAGACAGGACAGAGGGACAATGACAGTTAGGGACATCTACACAGACGACACACTAGCGACGTTAGTGGAACTGATGGAAAGTTTGCAACTGCCCAACGGGAATGAACTGAAACACTTACAAATCAAAAACTTCCTCCACTATCTCAATGTTAGAGGAACTGTTGGACACAGGCGACCTAGGTGGGGGACGTGCGGGGACCTGTATGGGCAACCTTTAGGGGAGACGCGCCGCCAGCTGGAAGACACGCAGAACAAAATGGGAGGAAGGATTACGGGTGGAAATAACATAGAGGCTCTGGAGCGAAGCCCTGACCTGAACAGGGCGAACTCCACCTACACATAATAATAATAATCTTTATTTTCACAAGTTGGCTTACATTAACACTACAATGACGTTACTGTGAAAAGCCCCTAGTCGCCACATTCCGGCGCCTGTTCGAGTGCACAGAGAGAGAATTAAGAACGTCCAATTCACGTAACAGCACGTCCTTCTGGATTTGTGGGAGGAAACCGGAGCACTCAGAGCAAACCCACGCACACACGGGGATAACTTGCAAACTCCACACAGCCAGTAATCCAAGCCTAGGAATCGAACCTGCGACCCTGGAGTTGTGATCAAAGAGTGTTATCCACTTTCCTACCGTACCACCACTCACTCCATTCCAGGTGGAATAATGTAAATAAAACCGGTGGACGAACAAAGCCAATGTACTTGCAGAAGGAGGGCTGGGAGATGGTCGATGTTATCTGGGTACTTTTGCATGTATGGTTTCCTTCTCCTCTTTTCTTATTGTACTGTCACATGTAAACAAATTCAAACTCTAAAAACATGTAATATAATATGGGAAATCAATAATAACCAGTTGGGGTGGGGGGAAATTGGGTGGGGATGAGGGGCATATTGAGGGATTAGTTTACATTGATGTGGGGAGAGAGTGTTGGAGCGGTTATTCCTCTTATTGTTCGGTTTCTGTAAACTTTGTACAAGAAATCATTAAAATTCCAATACAAATATTAACAAAAGTCACACTAATTGAAATACCAACGCATGCGTGTTAATGGCCCCAGAATGGGTGGAATGAAGCATTCAAAAGCAACGCAGCCGAGTTGAGAATCTCCGAGTTCAGCTTGATGATGTCTGCCAAAGGAGATCGCTGTTTGCCCCTGCCGTTGCAGTGACAGCAACTGAGATCGCACCAGGGAGCGAATGTTAGAACATCGAACATACAGTGCAGAAGGAGGCCATTCCGCCCATTGAGTCTGCACCGACCCACTTAAGCCCTCACTTCCACCTTATCCCCGTAACCCAATCACCCCTCCTCACCTTTTTTGGGCACGAAGGGCAATTTAGGATGGCCAAACCACCGTTGCGGTGTCTGCACGTCTTTGGACTGTGGGAGGGAACCTACGCAGACACGGGGAGAACGTGCAGACACCGCACAGACAGTGACCCAGCAGCGAATCGAATCTGGGTCTCTGGCGCTGTGAAGCCACAATGTTATGCTGTGACTGTGATATCGTCCTGCCCTAAAATAAGGTCACCGATAAATGGATGCTGGGGAAGATTTGACAAACATGTGATGGAGCACAGGGCACTTTTTTAAAAAGTTGGTACTACAGATTTTGCGCTTTCATCAAACAGGTTTTCCCATGATTTTCTATTTTCCAACATTCGTTTTTCAGCTCGCTGTTTTGATCTAAAACCGTGCATCGACGAAACGTCTAAAGGCACTGCTGAGATTTGAACTCAGAATCACCTGTTTATTAGACAGGCGCTTTAACCGACTAAGCCACAGCGCCGATTGTCATCCAATCCGCTGGCCTGAGACGCGTTTCTGTTTTTTGCGGGAGTCATTCCATTCGTGATATCTTATCAGAGTGGACCTAGGGGTTACAAAAAAATAATTCGGAAGCCTGGGTGTTAGCTGGAAGACGGTGCAGCCATCAATAGTTTCGCAGAGGAAAGGCGGATACAAATGTGATCAGATGGAGGAACATGCATGGTATCTGGCAAGGTGGCCAGGAGGGGAGCAGGAGGAAATCTGTGTGGATTTTGTTTTTTCACGTTATTTCACGTAATATTTTTAACATTAAGGAAATAGGTGTCCACGAACTCATTGTACCTGGTTCAAAAGCAGCAGCTTCACAACACAAATGAAAATAATTTGAAAGCAGATTCAGAAGGGTGTGGCATTGAATTAAATTGCGACTCCAAGAATTCTGAGGAATAGCCAGTACTTTGTTTAAGGTCGCCCTTGTCGGTGGGAATGGATAATAGAATCATTGTTTACATGCGAATAAAGAGGAAATCTCATTCAGCACACAGGCTGATGGAAATGGGTGTAACGTACCTATTGCAGAAAGTCTGGAGTAATTTGGAAGCCTTGTAGAACTAGGATCGTAAATGGCTGGCGAGAAGCGCGAAATAAGGCGAGAGGCATAAATAAGCAATTGAAGCCACAAGGGCAGGGGACACAAAACCATGACGGACGGCATTCTCCGTGGGCCGACGGCGATGTCTGGAAACGCGATTGGGTGGAGAATCTGTCGTGAAGCGAAACTCCCGGCTGGTGCCGGGCGCCCACCAGAATGCTATGCTCCAGTGCGTCAACAGCAGCGATCTACTCCGCTGCGGGGGTGGGGGTGCGGGGGGGGGGGGGGGGGGGAGCATCTTCAAGTCTGCGGTGCAGCGCGAAGTGACGGGGGTGAACAACGGATGGCCTGATACCACCACCACCCCCGCCCGGCGTACCCACGTTCATCAATCGATGGCCTCTATTGCCGCAGCCTGCAAGACCGCCATCTTGCTGCCCACCTCACTGACCGCCATCAATGGCACATGGCCGTGCAGTGGCACCGGGCACATGGGTTCCCGCACCACACCGCCTCCATATTTCACCCCCAACCCTCCACTACACCAACTTCCCTCCCCAACTAACTGCCACTCGACGGCGGAGTAGCACGTGGCCCACCAATGGCAGCGGCTGCAATAGCCCCTGCAGGAGGGCACAGGATCGGTGCGTACCACTGGCATGGGTACCGCCGGCAGCAGAGGCGGGTGACAGTGCCAGAGGTCCCCATGGTGCTGGGCACCGACTGGATAAGGGGCATGGAGGGAAGTGTGCCAGGGGGAACGCCTGGGGTGGTTTTGCGGATGGGGAAGGGAGGTGCAGTGCAGCCTGCGGCCACGATGTAGGGCCTGGTCGGGCACGTGGGTACGGACAATGCTAACATATCTGGCTTTCACCCCCAGCAGTCAATGGACTTCGGAAAGCAACGAGGAATGGTGGTATTCATCCTGTTTTCTGCTAGCCTGGGGGATGCACTGAGGCAGTACGAGCTGGAGATGTTCGGGATGTTGGAGATGGACCCTGCTACATTGGATCCTGTCCCAGTGGAACAGGAGGCAGCCGGTGAGAATGGGGAGCTGACCGCCCAACAGGCCGAGCAAGAGGTGGGAATAAGGCAACGCATGAGACCTCGAGTGTTTCACAGCGCTTGTCGTTCGAGGACATGGCAGACCGGTCATGCCGTCGAAGACTCTGGCTGAGTAGGTGGACAGTGCAACACGTCTCCCAAGTCAGGATGCCGACAGCAACACGGGGGAATGTAAGAGGATACCTGCTCCTGGTGGCCGTCAAGGTGATGGTCGCCCTGAACGTTGACGCCACGGGATCCCTCTCGGCGCTGAGTGGGGACCTAACCGGCATCTCACAGGTGCATTCATGCCGTCATGCTGGCCCTAAATTCCGGGGTGGCACAAATAGATCAAATTCGATGTGGACCATTCCTATCAGGTTGCCCAGGCAGTGAGTTTTGCCATCCTCGCCAACATGCCCAGGTCCAGTGGTGATCGACGGGATGCAAGTCCCTAATGAGAACCATCGCATGACAGGCCATTCTTTATAAACCTAAAGGGATCCACTCGATGAACCTGCAGCTGGCGTGTGACCTTAGATGCACATCTTGCACGACTGCAGTTGGTACACGGGAAATGTGCACCCAGATTTCATGCAAGAACACTCGACGGTTCCCGTCTTCTTCGCGAGATACCCCCGGCTGAAAGTTTGTTTTTTGGGCAACAGGGTTTAGCTGCTGCAGCAGTGACTGACGACGCCTATCCGGAAGCCCCAGACTGTCAGAGAGGCCATGCAGCGACCAGAGTCCTGATCGAGCAGTGCTTTGACGTCCTCAAGATGTAGTTCAGTTCCCTGCACCGTTCTAGAGGAGCCCTCCAGTATAGCGATGGGAGGGAGGATCGCCGACATTGTGGTGGCCTGCTGCGTCCCCCACAAGGTCACGCAGCAGAAGGGTGACGTGCTGCAGGAGTATGTTGAACTCCAGGCCTGGGGCGACGAGGAGGTTGTGGGTGAGCATGCGGATGGTCATGGCATGGGGCCCCGGCAGGCACGGGAGGAATCACAACCTGTGTGCCAGAGCCAATGCGTCCGGTATGCTCTGATCGTCTGCAATTTCGCCATCCACTGGCCAAGGGCAAAGACACCACAACCCACACTACAATGTCTCCCTTGGCCACCGGCACACCCCACCCACTCCTGCACCCACTCCATGAAAGCTACCTGGCTCACGACGAGGTGCGGGCCCTGGGCTGGCACGGGCAGCCTGTCTAGCCCACGGGATGGAGGATGAAGACAATCTGCTCTGCGATGAGCTCAGGAGCTCCACATCACGTGACAACGTCTGACTCCAGCCCACAGTAGTACTTACCACGGCCACCTAGGTGACCTCTGCATGAGAGCTGGCCATTCCATCACGTGGTCCAAAGATTCCAAGGGCTGGCGGACGTGGGGCTGGAGTGGTGGGTGGTGGGTGGGTTGGGGGTGCGACCCCAGAGCGGTGAGCACTCCCTGAACCGCGGTCCCAGGGCCAACCCCCCCCCCCCCCAACCATCAACCTCTACACATTTCCACCCGCGCGCCCCGCTTGCCCTCTGCGTCCACCCCAGTCCAGCCTTTCCATCCCAGTGCACCGAGGCAGGTTATAACATTCTGCAGAGATCTTTAATGTGCAAACAGATATGGTGGATTTTGCCCTAGCCCTGATCATTAAACTGTGCCCTGCACCCGTGCCAACTTAATAGTGTCCACTTTTCTAGCTATACAGACCCTAACGCTATGCCTAGGTGATCCTCAGGTGGTACATCAGGAGTGGACGATACCTGCTGTGATTCCTGCCCTGTGACCTAGTTCCCCTTTGGTGGCCGCCTTCTAGGGCGACCTGGCCTGAATGGGCCCGGCTGCACCTCGGGTCTCCTACGAGGCGTGGCGCCGCCCTGTTCTACCCGTTGCCCATGTGATACACCAGGGAGAGGAAGGGGAGTGGGGGGGGGGGGGGGGCAGTCCGATGTGCTTCGGTGTTCCGGCACATCCCCTGCGGGAGTCACTGACACAGATTCCACCACTTCCTCCTTCCTTAAGGTGCCCGTTGGTCCATGGGCTAATCTATGGAATGGCGCTGCGAGCGGAGCTACATCCTGAGGCTGCCCTGCTACCTGACACTGCCAGTCCTGGAAGCTGCTGCCGCCTCATCCAGGGTCTTAATGCTCTCGGTCATGGACGATAGGGAGTGGACCACCTTGTTCTGGGATTGCACCATGTCATGCTGTGACTGGGCCATCTCCCTCTGTGTGCAACGTCGGTAAGCCCCTGGAAATTCTGTCTACGCTCTCAACCATTGCCCATTGCGACCAGTGCAAGCAACAGTGCACAGCTACAATATCCAAGTGGCCTTGGCACATAGTTGCCTGTGATAGTGCCGCCCTGCCCTGGTCCTTCGTCACTGCCTACACAAAGATTCCTGGACCATGTTAACCCTGACCCATTTGCTGAAACCTTCACCCCCCAAGCCCTCCACCATGGACGCCACCCGTGCAGTGTTGGCCTGGGTGGCACAGATGGTCGCACCATCTCCTGCTCCATCAAGCGGATGGTGTCCTCCAACTGCACCTGCAGATGCGGTATGATCACCGTTAACCCCTCATGTCGTGCCTGGTTCTACGACTGCAGCTCCGCAATCGATGGGGCTTCCTTATCCAGAAGCCCAAACCCCATCTGAAAGGCAGCTAGTCTATGGATCGGCTCGCACTCCCGACCGTCACTCTGCGTACCGGTGCATGTCGTAGTGCCCCCCAGGAGCCTCTTCACTGAGGTGGCGAACTGATGTCAGGGTCTCGGAGGGGTTGGAGATATCTCTGACGATTAATCAGTGTTATTGCTGGACTCGAGCTCCGGGGTGTCCTGAGGTGCAGGTCGTGGACTCCCAGCTATGGTGGTATCATCCTAGTCGCAGCCTGGCACCTGGGTGTCTGGCTGTTGCTGGGGTCTGGGGCGGGGGCACCATAGGGGCCCGCTCCTTCGCCAGAAGCTCCTTCAAGACACGAGAAAAGACATATGATTGCCGAAAGAACAGAAGGTCCAAAGCTCAAATCTTCATGACACTTTAGCCGATGCATGTCTTTAAGTCAAAACAGCGACATCGACAGGAATCTGGACAAGCTCTGTAGTCCGAAAGGATCAAAGTTAACCCTGTTATAGTCCAAATGTCGTACCTCCCCCACAGGATCATCTGTCGCTTGTTCTCTTCTGCAGTTTTTAATACTACTATCAGTACTCCCGCTGATTCGATAGGCTAAATGGCCTAGTTTGGTTCCAATATCTTACAGTCTTATTATCTTTAGGGATGCTGTAAAGGTGATTTGCACACATTTAGAAAGAAAAGGGACAAAGTAAATAAGTGATTTCAACCCTTGTCAAACTACATTACTATATTGAAATGACCAAAATTTAAAAATAATTGCCACTGAATTGTCTGAAGTGGGTTCTTCCAAGATGTTATTAAAACAAAAACATTATCCATTATTCGAACTGAATAATCGTCATTTCCCTGACTAATTTCTTACTCCTCAGGTCAATGTGGCAGGTCAGGGGCAGCACGGTGGCGCAGTGGTTAGCACTGCTGTCTGACGACGCTGGGGTCCTAGGTTCTATTCCTGCTCTGGCTTACTATCCATGTGGAGTTTGCACATTCGCCTCGTGTTTACGTTGGCTTCGCCCCCACAACCGAAAAATATGCAGTGTAGGTGGATTGGCCACGTTAAATTGCGCCTTAATTGGAAAAAATTAATTGGGTATCCAAAATTAGAAAATTTATACATGGCACGACAGATGCCACTGATGTCTACATAGTGGCGAAAAATACGTTTTTATTCTTGAGGTAAAATCAGAAAAAGGGCAGGATGGGGAAGTAAAGAGGAGAAAGGGTTCGAAAAGGGGGCATAAGATAGGGCAAAGGGTGGGGAAAATATATATAAAGAAAGACAAAAAATAAATAAAAGGGCTGCAGCTAATAATATGATGTTGGTGAATTCGACGTTGAGACCAGAAAGCTGTTGTATGCCTAACCGGAAGATGAGATTCTGTTTCCAGTCTGCGTTGAGCTTCACTGGAACATTGCAGCAGGCCAAGGACAAACATGTGGACGTGGGAGGAGGGAGTGTGTTAAAATGGCAAGCAACGGGAAGGTCAGGGTCCTGAATGCGCAGAGACCGAAGGTGCTTGGCAAAGTGGTTCTTCCTCAACCTTGATTTCCCACCTACAGTTGTTGGCAGGGCCCTCAACAGCGTGCGGTCCATCACCCGCGCCAGTATCCCCGCCCCCTCCCCACCATCCCAGAATAAGGACAGAATCCCCCTCGTTCTCTCATTTCCTCCCACCAGCCTCGGTATGCAAAGCATAATCCTCTACCATTTTCGCCAACCCCAGCGTGATACCACCGCCAAATG
This sequence comes from Scyliorhinus torazame, assembly GCF_047496885.1. Classification (NCBI taxonomy): domain Eukaryota; kingdom Metazoa; phylum Chordata; class Chondrichthyes; order Carcharhiniformes; family Scyliorhinidae; genus Scyliorhinus; species Scyliorhinus torazame. The sequence continues at coordinate 63,149,279 of NC_092710.1, read as the reverse complement.
TATCTTCCCTTCAGTCCTTCTGTCAGAATTCGGCAGAGACTGTTCCATCCGGTATAATCTAGTCCACTCCTCCACCATACCCAACACCTCTCCCATCACCCATGGCACCATGCAATCGCAGAAGGTGTAACACCTGTCCTTTTACCTGGTTGAACATCCCAGCTCACAAACACTCATTCCAGGTTAAGCCGCGTTTAAATTGCACCCCATTCAGTTTGGTCAATCGCATTTGCTGCTCACTAGTGGTCTCCTCTATATCCGAGAGACCAAACGTAGACTGGGTGATCGCTTTGCTGAGTACCTGCATTCTGTGTGCATTCAGGACCCTCAGCTTCCCGTTGATTGCCATTTTAACACAGGGCCCTGCACCCATGGTCACGTGTCTGTCCGTGGCCTGCTGCAATGTTCCAGTGAAGCTCAACGCTCAACTGAAGGAACAGCATCTCATCTTCCGATTAGGCACGCTACAGCCTTCCGGTCTCAACTTAAAATTCAACAACTTCAGATGATTAGCTCTACCCCACCTCGACCCATTTGCTTTCATTCCATTTAATTTCAACTTTATTTTACCTTTCATTTCTTTCTTGTCTTTCTTTATATATAGTTCTCCCCCACTCTTCCCCCCTTCGTTGTCCCTCCTTTCCTTACGTTTTCTCCCCTTTGCATCCCCTTCCCCATTTTTCTCATTTTACCTCCCTCCCTGCAATGTCCCCCGTTCCCCCACATCTACATCTCACAGCTTACCATCTGATTTTAATTTCTCTGCTTTTTGGCCTTTCATCCATTTTATTCTCTCTGGGGACGGCCATTAGCACTCCTTTCCCTTGGTTTCTGTGGCTATGACTCATCTTCCATTCCCTCACCCTGCAATATAAGTATCTCCCACTTTCTATGCCTTTTTTGTTTGACAAAGGTTCATCGAGACTCGAAACGTTCGCTCGTTTCTCTCGCTACAGATGCAGCCAAACCTGCTGGGAGTTTCCAGCATTTTTTGTTTTGGCGAAACACTACTCGCTACAGGTCTCCTTTCGGAAAAAAGACCCTTCGATCGCTACTTTCTGTCTTCTATAACCAAGCCAATTCAGCATTCACCTAGCTCCCCCCCCCCCCCCCCCTCCCCCTCCCCCTCCCCACCCCACAACTCATGTGAGTTTAGTTTTTGTACCAGTCTGCCATGAGGGAACTTGTCAAACGCCTTACTAAAGACCATATAAACTATACCCAAAGCCATTCCCTCATCAGTTTTCTTTTTTACCTGTTCGTAAAACTCATTCAAGTTGGTGAGACATAAACTTCCCCACACAAAACCGTTCTGCTGGTCACTAACTAATGCATTTTCCTCCAAATGCGCATTTACCCTGTCCCTCAGCATCTTTTCCAAAAACGTCCCGACCGCTGATGTCAGGCTCGCCGGCCTATAATTTGTTCGATTTTCCCTGCTTCCTTTCTTAAACAAGGGAACAGCGTTGGGTATTCATTCTCCAGTCCTCTGGAACCTCGCCTGTGGTCAAAGAGGATGTGAAGGTATCTGGCAAGGCACTAGCTATATCTCCCCTTGCCTCCGGAAGTAACCTGGCATGGTTCCAGTACGGCCCCGGGGACTTGTATACCTTAATGCAATTGAGGATACTTAACACTTCCTCCTTTGATATGGAGACGTTCTCAAGCGCGTACACACATATCCCTGACCTCAAACTCCGTCATGTCCTTCTCCCTGGCGAATACCAATACAAAGTACTCATTAAGAATTTCAATTTCACTCAGTCCATCTGGTTGTACGCATAACCTTCCTCCATTGTCCTTGAGCGGGCCTACACTTTCTCTTGCCACCCTCTTGTTCCGAATATATGCCTAAAAGCCTTGGGTTTCTCGTTGATCATGTTTGCTGAAGATATTTCATGGCACTTGGTAGCCATCCTAATTCCACGTTCAAGTTCCTTCCTACTTTCACTGTAGTCCTCAAGGCTTCGTCAGTTTTTAGATGCCTAGACCTAGCGTATGCTTCCTTTTCACATTTGACTGATCTTACAATTTCCCTTGTCATCCATGGTTCCCGAATCTTGGCATTTATATCCTTTATTTTGGCGGCGACATCCGACACTTCAATCAACTGGCCTTTTAAAAATCTCCCACGTGTCAGACGTGGATTTGCTGCCAAATAACTGCTCCCAATCCACATTCCCACCATTGCTGCTTAATTTGGATATAATTGGCCCTCACTCAAATAAGCACCCTCGCCCGGCGCCACTCTTGTCGTTATCCGTGACTACCCAAAATCTTCTGAAATGATAGTCGCTAAGACCAAAATGCTTCCCCACTGAAACGTCAATCCCGTGGCCTGGCACATTCCCCAATATCAAATCTAGTATGGCCCCTTCCCTGGTTTGAATATCAACATACTGCATCAAATAGCCCTCCAATTGTTAGATGGAAACATCTAACAAATTACTCTCCCTCCGGGCACCTGGCTGTAAGGGATTCTTAGTCAATATGGAAGTTAAAGTCCCCCGTCGCAATTACCCTGTGTTTTTCACACCTTTCAGTATCTGACTACACAACTGCCCCTCTGTCTCCTGCGGCGTGTTGGATGCTCAATGTTACTCCGAGCATTGTGAATTCACCCTTTTTATTCCTAAGTTCCACCCATAATACCGCACTGCACGATCCCTCCAATGTGTCCTCCCTCAACACAGATGTGATCTGCTCCCTATTCAGCATTGCAACTGCCCAACCTCTTTTGTTTCCCCTTCTGACCCGTCTAAAACAACGATACCCGGAATGTTAAGCTGCCAGCCCTGTCCCTCCTTTAACCTGTCTTTGCATTTGCAATTGCATCATAGTTCCATCTCTTAATCCAGGCTCTCAGTTCGTCTGTTTTACTTGTTATAGTTCTTTCATTCGGCACTGTACTACAGGCGCGCTGGGCCCTGCCCCGAGCCTTTGCCTGCTCTTACTCTGAACTGTGTTCATCTCAGTCTCACTTATTTATCCCCAGTGTGCTTCCCAATTGTAGGTCCGATTTTGATGAAATCTAAACCACTTCCATTTCCGAGGTTTGTTATTTAATTTGGCGATAAAATTTGATATATTTATCTTATTGTTAATCACGGTTGTACCACTTTTCTTTATTTGTGTGGCCGTTCGTCCTTGTATTAATATGCATTTAACATTTTCGATGAATTTCATGTCTACAATCATACATTTTGAAAAGTCATTTCAAGATCTCCATTTGAATGTTCGCAACGAAAGGCTACGTAGTTTACTATTACGAGATGTGTCATCCTCGGGACAAATATAGAATGACAATTTCCATGATATTGTTTCACTCTTCCTTAGAAGCCAATGTGTTATAAGACCTCCCTCATTCTTCAAGACCAGATCTAAAATAAACGGCTCACTTGTTGGTTCGACGGCATACTGATCTGAAAAACTATCTTGGATTTTCGTTCTACGAGCTGTACGAATAAGGCACGTTTACATAAGACCAGTAGAGCGGAAGTAAGGCCATTCGGCCCATCGTCTGGGATTTCTTTCTGTTGAGTAATATAAATGGCAGTAGTATTGTGGACTGACCTGCTCAATTTTGCTATTGCGGTTCACAATGCATTGAACTGGAAACACTCCTTTGTTTGTTTAGTGACTGTAACGAACGGCAAATATTGTGCAAGCTGCGTTTCTCAGCTGGGAACGGATTGTTCTATAAAGTGGCTCCGAGGGATCTCACACATTTCCAGTGAGAACTGCAAAGCGGATCAGTAGGCGAAGGTTCTTCCAAATAATGGAACGGCCGATAATTCTACAGATCAAAGACATTTACTATCCTGTTCTGGTAGCCATTGGTACTCCCGGTAAGCCAGAATAGCGTTCTGTATAATAGCTGTTAATATTTATGTGTCACTGATAATGTAACAGAACAAGAATGTCCTCCTGGCAGATCTGTTTTTCTGGTCAATTAACGGTGAATAATAGCGCGAAGTGCCCACACAGCGGCAGGGGTGGGGGCTCTGCTGGACGGTGGAAGGAGAGAGTCAGGACACAGCTTTCTCTCGAAAAGAAGAGACGGCGAGACTATTCCCCGACACTCCAATAGTTTGATGAATCAAATGACAAAGCGGTTTTAAAATTTTATTATTTCAGGCACGTGAGAGGCATTAGCGTTGCCACCATTTGCTGTCCCTTTCTAATTGGACGTGAGTTGATGCTGGCGCATTTCCCATCACCTCATGGTATTATACATCCCTGACTACATTAATTTGATAATTTTACTGACTGCGGAAGAATTGCAAAACCATCCTGAAAAGTCGGCATTTTAAAGCAACGAGTTATAAAACACTCGGCTGGGAAAAAAGTTAAGGGTTCCACCAGATCCCACTCAGTTCCAGTGCACACGCCTATTACACAGGCGTGTTTCTGAATTATGTTATTTTCTCGCTCATTTGAATGATTTATTTGAATTGTCGTTTTTCCAATTATTGAGCTTTAATTTTGTTTGAATCTAATACTGCGAACCTTGTCTCCAAATAAATCACAGGGACTAAATGTGAAGTTTCATCACTTTCACCACTGGTCTTGTGTATTAATGCAGAAAATCGTGTCGCTGAACCATAATGTACAAGTTTATTTAAATTGTTTGTTTTTAGTGCATAGCACAGAAAGTGGACATTAAGAAATATGTGAGAGAATTCCTTTGACACTGCCGAAAATAAATACGTTATAGAATCATCTAAGATTTACTTTCATAGCTTTTTGTAGCTGAACTCTTCCTGTTAGGTCCTCACATTGTATCATTTCTTTTCAAACTCATCTTCTCCGTGAGACCCATTTCCTTGTTTCCTGATTCTTAGTCCGTCAAAATTGCTGATCAACAACTTCACTTGATTCTCCCCATGCTGGCTAATATTGTCAGTAACTGTCTTTCTTCCAATGAGACCGTTCGCTCCATGGTCAGCTTACTACTAAAAACAATCCTCTTCTTATCTAGTTCTTGCAAACTACGGCCTCGTCTCCAACCTCGCTACCTTTGAAAAGCCCCTGGACACATTGTCTCCTCTCTAAAGTGTGTCGACCTTTTTCAATCTCCATGTTTGAATCCTTCCAATAATGTTCAACTGCAGCTACAATATGAAAATAGATTCAATCAAAGAAACAAATCGCACCACATACGAATCGTCCATTCTATCGTTTCGCTCCGTGTCTGTCTGCAACCGTTGAAAACGTTTACCAAGCCACCTTCCTCCAACCTTCGATTCTGTCTTCTAGCTGATCAAGATAGTATTCTCCTCGCTCCAAAGACATTTAGGGACATTAAGGAGAAACATGTTCATCGATCTTGCCAGCGAATTTCGCAGGAGGCAACAGAAACCTTTTATAAGGATAACGCTGTTCAAGTTACGCGTGTGGACATTCAAAAGACATTTGTTATAAGGCCACACAACAGACTTGTGAGTAAGGTTGTATCTCCTGGAATAAGAGGGACAGTTGCAACGTGGATACATAATTTGTTGAGCGAATAGAAAAATCAAGTGATTAGTGGGTGTTTTATTAGCGTTAATAATGGGGGCATTGAATAAAAGAGCAAGGAGATTATCCTGATTTTGTGTCAGTCACAATTTCTGCTTCAGCTAGAATATTGCGTCCAGTTCTCGGTGCAGCGTTTCTGGAAGAATGGTGCATGAGAATGATTCCAGGGATGAGGGACTTCAGTTACCAACGTAGACTAAAGAAGTTAGAACTGTTTTCCCTCGAGAACAGAAGGTGGTAAAGGTGGGGGAGGGTGGGAATGGAGTGGATTTGAGTAACACTGAAAATCATGACGGTTCTTGCGAGTAGACTGGGAGGACTTGCTCTCACTTGTGGAGGAATCGAGAATGAGAGGATATCGATTTGAAGTAATTCGTAAAATAAAAAGGTGACATGAGGAGAAACTTCGTTTTATATTCAGCGTATGGTTAGGGTTGGAGTTCACTGTCCAACATTGTGGTGAAGGCAAGTTCAATTGAAGAATTCAACGAAGAATTAGACTGTTATCGGCAATGTCCGAATATTCAGGTCTACATGTAGAAGGTGGAGAATGGCATGAGGTGAATTAGTAATTTGGAGAGCCCATACAGTCACGATGGCTCATGTGGACTCTTTCCATGCCGAAACTCATCTCTGATTCTTATTTATTTAATAATCGCCAAATTTTCAATTGGAAAGCTTTCTATTCCCACATCTGCACCGTTACGTCTGATGTCGAGCTCACACGAGGTCGCCCTTCCCCTTCCCATCTACAAGTTGCTCCACGTAGATATCATCCAAAAATGCATCAACTGCTTGATGAGAGCCAACCCTCCATTGTAATCCCGTCTCTCATCAATTATTTCTGCTTAAGCTGCAGCTTTCCTGAATCGTACTGCTATGGAAACAAATTAAGACTTCTGCTGTTGCATTTTTAAAACGTATCTTTATTGGATTGTTTTTTTTTACAGATATCGCAACAAAGTAAAAAGAGAAAGTTGTAGTCACTGCAACAGGTGCAGCACAGAACAAGAATAATTGCAAACATTAGAAGAAATAAGACAAGATATGCTCAGGACAGTATCCCCCATCATGTTCCATCCACGGATGTACGTCCTGTCTATAACCAATGCAGGATATAGTCAACAACGTAAAGATACATAATACCCCACATTACAAAGTAAAGCAAATCCACAATAACCCGAGCACTAGGGGGGAAATTAAACCTTCAAATACAATCCATCCCCAACCATGCCCAGGACAGAATCAAAATCAATCGTATGACTGCAACATTTTTCCGAAAGGGCTGGCGCCAACAAGTCCAAGTTATTCTCAGAATCAGAGAACAGGAAAAGAGTGGATACCAGAGATACTAGAACCAACCCATCTGATCCCAGGTCAAGATTCATAACACCACACGTGAAATGTCCAACAGTCAGAAGGGAATAGACCACCCGACCGCCAAGCATACAACGCCCCCCCCCGCCGCCCCGCCCCCCCCCCGCCGAGAGCTGGTATTTAAGGAAGGGTAACCTTTGAAAACAGCCGAACGTGCAGCGCCGCTCCTGGGAGGTAGCTGTCAACATTCCCTATGGAAAGGTCAGCCAAGAAGGGAGCGTCGAAACACGACCACCCACCACCCCTCTACTGCCCCGCCCCCAGCGCCAGGGAACCTACCCCAAAAAACAGGACCACCCAGGAAAAAAGAAACGAGCACACAAAGTGGACCCACTTCTGAACGTCGAGACCCAGCCATCTACAACATACACCAGAGACAAACAGGGAAAAGGCAAATATAAAATACGAACCACAGTGGAAGATTCACTTCCGCGGTCTCTCGGGAAAGAAAAAAGGGAGAGATGAAGAACCATCAGAACTAATTACGTAACAGGAAATCGGCATCCAACCCACACACCACCAGAGACACACCAACGAACAAGTAACGCTAGCCAATCAAGCCACAAGGGAACATCACACATACCTCAACTTAAATGAAGCAGGTTATCGACAAGGCAACGGCACTCCGCCCATCCCCAAATCTTCACACACCCGAGTATAAAACCGAACAACCCGGGCTCCCACTGAATGGGTTCCTGAAATGGACCACACGCCACCGACCACGGCGAACGACCTGACCTAACCCAGCACGGATCTCCAACTCAACTCCAACCTCTACACCAGCTGAGCCTACACGTACAAGTCGTATCCAGGGCAACACAATACATCTATTGCGCCAAAAAAGGAAGTATAAACCCTTTGGCCGTTGCCACGAATAGATCGCAGTCCATAGCTCGAAGAACCCTCAAGAGTCCCATAAGATAGGCGTCAAGGTTGGGAGGGCCATTTCTGCTCCCCCATCACCAAAAGCACCACCCGTCAAATGTGGTCAGGCAAGAGCCAGCACCAGAACCGTCATCGCCCATATGGTAGGGAAAGAAAAACCGAGGGAGGGGACCGGATCACGGAAGCAGCTGCCACTCAAAGGATATCAAGGCCCCCCTCATTCCGCCGTCCGAAACCATTGAACCAAATCCCCTTTTGTAATAGCGGACCTGACACTCTATTAGTTGCAATAGCAGCAAAAAAAACTAACCAGAGAGACCTGTATGAAGAGAAAAGTCAAGCACGCCCCGAAGGTAGAGTCAAAGACAACCCATTCCTCACCAGGGGACGGGCCAGAGAAGATGAAAGCACGGATTCTGAAAACCAAAACCGAAAGAAAAACCTGAAACGGATTAGCTCTAACTATTCTCAGATACAGCAAGCATGAACTAACTCAACCAAAGCCAGCCGTCCACCCTGCTCCCAGGGTCGGTTGTTGTCATTTTCCCTTTAAACGAGGCGGGGGAGACAACAAGGGACACCACCCTCGCTACACCACAGGATTCGCCAGACGTTATAACGCATGGTGACCTCTAGGATTGATTTTTTTTTAAACAAATTCCACTCCCCATATTCGGCTCAACATGATACGAAGTTGTTAAATCAGAATAACCGAAGGCACAGCTGATCACACCCCGATTATACACGCCCCTGTATGAAAGGAAATGCATCACGGCGCAAATAACAATACGGGGCAACAGGGAGCACTGTTAAGGACTTCAACTGAAATGCAAGACAATCCTCAGGATAAATGCTTCTTCATGTACGCACGATGGCAGCAGAATCTGGGATGAAACTAGACCATTGAGCACTCTTCAGGATCTTACAATGATTCCAACGATCGGAGCACGACGCAACATTATTTCCACCACGCCATCGCTCCAAAATGCATACAGCCTTGATTCTGCCGGGGGAGGTGACTCGACCAGTTCCCCCTCAGGACGACTATCAGGAATAGGACAAAACGGGAGTCATCAGAATACCAAACCGACACCTGGCATCTTGGACAGAATATGTTGTGCACGGCATCACGGTGGCGCAGTTGTTAGCACTGCGGCCTCAGGGCACCGAGGTCCCAAGTTCGACCCCGGCTCTTTGTCACTGTCCGTGTGGAGTTTGCACATTCTCCCCGTGTTTGCGTGGGTTTTGCATCCACAACCCAAAAGATGTGCAGGATAGCTGGGTTGGCCACGGTAAATTGCCCCTTAATTGGAATAAAAATATGAATTGGGTACTCTAAATTTATTTTTTTAAAAGGGAAAGAATATGTTGTGCATCATTAGCAACTCCCACCGCCCCTCTCCGTGGTTAGTCACCAGAATCTCGGTTTCAAGAAGGGTGTGTGTCGTCCTGCTTTAGCATTCCCCAACCAGAATCCGAACGGCCCTGGTCTTTTCTGAATGAAACATGCATGAAGGCTATTAAATGTTCAATGATTCATTTGTTTCGAAAGCAATGCCATAAATGCTTACCAAACTTTCTAAAAAGAAACTGTCCCCCAAATTCTGTACATCGCCCCACAATATATGATGAAATTTATCTGAACGTCAGTCTGATGTAATGCCTTTCTCTTTCTTACAGTGAACGTGTTGACAATAGTGACCCTCTGCAGAGGAAGGTGCAACCTTTCCAAAAGTATCTCTATCTATATGGTGGCCATGGCAACAGCGGATCTACTGGCCACAATCAACCAACGAATTGCGCACCAGATATTCAGGGAACGGTTTCCACATTCATTTCTTTCCTGCACTGTAATTTGGAAGATTACGTTGTACTTGACTGGGAGCAACGTGGGTCTGTCGGTGTGGTTTACAGTTGGTTTCACATTTGACCGGTTTGTAGCTATATGTTGTCAGAATCTGAAAACCAGGTATTGCACAGTGAGAAGTGCGTCCATTGTTATAACCATTGTTTCTGTGCTAATATGTGCAGAGACTATTCCTTTTTGGTTTGCATTTGAACATAAGAAAATAATTAATAATGTTCCCTGGGGGATTATTCCCAGTGCGGCCTTTTTTAGATCTCCTGCAGGTGGGCCCTACTTCAGATTACAAAGTGTTTTATTTTCCGTCATCCCCTTTGCTTTAATATTGCTGTTTAATTGTTTAATCATCAGACGCATTGTAGTCACCAATATTGCCCGCATTCGACTCCGGTCTTCTGGGATAGGGAATAAGTGCGACCCAGAGATGGAGAGCCGAAGGAAATCCATTATTTTGCTCTTGGCTGTGTCGGCTAATTTCATATTGTTGAGTCTGCCATCGATGGCCAGTCAGTGGGCTGACGCCCTGGTCATACATAGTCGACCTGTTTATACAGATTCTGCGTACATTGCCTCTAAAGTCGGAGATATGCTCACCCAAATGAAGTCTTGTACAAACACATGCATTTATGCAGCCACACAAACAAAGTTCAGGGAAGAGCTTGTAAAACTCGTGAAATGGCCTTGGGTATATATTTTTTCATTTGTTAAAAATATGATCAATCAAACCCAAACTTCCTGTCCTCGTTAGAACACCATAACTGCCCATGATACCATATGGAATGGTCACCTGTCGTAAAGCGATAGTTGTTGTGAAAATCAGCAGACATCAGAAATCATTTCCTGAATTTAGAGCCATGTGTTTCAAATGGCCTTCATTTCCCACGAGTAACAGAAGAATGTCCTGTCTCCAGATCAGTAGCTAATAATGAGAGAGCAGGGAATTGGTCCATCGATGTGGCATTAGGTTATTTGTTGTAGTTATTAACTTTCCTCTCAATTAGGCTTGAAAATGTTGGTATTTTGTAGCAGGGAACAGATTATTCAAACAAGTTAAATCTTGTGCATCTTCAATGATGCAAATAGCTTTAATAAGCATCAACTTTCATTTATCTTCATGTTCGCTTCATTTCGATATTTGAATAAATTATGTCTCTGCGATTTGCATCATGCATCAGTTCTTCAAGGAAGTTCTCCTACCATTCATTCTAAACTTTCCCAATATGGATTATTCAATTTCCGGCTGTTAGCTTTTGCACGTTCAACTCTCTGCACCTGCCTAGCCAGTTATAGAAAGATGCATGTAGGAGAAGTAGGCCATTCATTCTCTCGAGCCTACTCTACCACAATTAATATAATCACATTTGACCGACTAACTCAACACCTCATCCGAACTCTTCACATATCCTTCATGTCTTTATTGTCCATAAATACATCTAATTATTCTTCAACACATTCACTGACTTGGTCCCCACAGACTTCTGTGGTAGAGAATTACACAAGTTCACAACCATCTGAGTGAACAGAAGTCCCCCATCTGAGTTGTAAATGGTCTACCCCGTATACTGAGACTGCGAATCTTGCCAGATGTAAAGGAGTATGACATAGTTGGGATTACGGAGACATGGCTCCAAGGTGACCAATGATGGGATCTAAACATTCAGAGATATTCAGTTTCTAGTGACAGACAGAAAGGGGAAGATGGTGGAGTTGCATTGTTCATTAAGGAAGGTATTGATACAATATTGAGGAAATATATTGCCACATAAGATGTGGAGTCTGTATGGTTCGAGTTAGGCAACAGCAAAGGGCAAACAACATTCGTTGGGGTGGTGCACGGACCACCAAACTGCAGTGGTAATGTTGCGAATGACGTTAGACAGGAACTAAGAGATGCATGCAATAAAGGAAGATCTGTGAGTATCAGGTACTTCAATCTGCATATAGTTTGGGGGAGTCACATGAGTCACTGTACAGTATTGGAGGATGTTCTGCAGTGTACATGCAGTGATTTTCTGGACTAATAGGTTAAAGAACAAACAAGGGAACAGGCCATCTTTGACTGGGTGTTGTACGATGAGATAGGGTTAGTTGACAATCTAGTTGTGAGAGAACAATTGAGGCTGAGTGACCTTAACATGACAGAGTTCTTTATCAAGGTGGATAGTGCAATAGTTGATTCTGAGACCAGGGTCCTGAATCTCTTTACAGGTAACTTTGATGGTCTATAAGAACTAGGAACAGGAGTAGGCCATCTGGCCCCTCGAGCCTGCTCCGCCATTTAATGAGATCATGGCTGATCTTTGTGGGCTCAGCTGCACTCTCCGGCCCGTACACCATATCCCCGAATCCCTTTATTCTTTAGAAAGGCATCTATCTTTTTCTTCAAAACGTTTAAAGAAGGAGCCTCAACTGCTTCACTGGGCAAGGATTTCCAGAGATTCACAACCCTTTGGGTGAAGACGTTCCTCCTACACTCCGTCCTAAATCTATCTCCCCTTATTTCGAGGCTATGCCCCTAGTTCTGCTTTCCCCGAGCAGTGGAAACACCCTGCCCGCATCTATCCTATCTATTCCCTTCATAATTGTATATGTCACAATAAGATCCCCCCCCCCCCCCCCCCCCGCATCCTTCTAAACTCCAATGAGTACAGTCCCAGTCTACTCAACCTCTCATCATAATCTAATCAACTCTGGGATCAACCTAGTGAATCTCCTCTGCACTCCCTCCAGTGCCAATATGTCCTTTCTCAGGAAAGGAGACCAAAACTGAACACAATACTCACGATGCGGCCTCACCAACATCCTATACAATTGCAGCATAACCTCACTAGTCTTGAACTCCAACCCCCTAGGAATGAAAGACAAAACTCGATTAGCTTTCTTCATCACCTGTTGCACCTGCACACCAACTTTTTGCGACTCGTGCACCAGCACACCCAGGTCCCTCTGCATAGCAGCATGTTTTAACATCTTACCGTTTAAATAATAATCCATTCTGCTGTCATTCCTCCCAAAATGGATAGCCCACACTTGGCAACATTGAATTCCATCTGCCAGAACCTAGCCCATTCACCCAACCTATCCAAATCCTTCTGCAGACTTCCGGTATCCTCTGCACGTTTTGGTTAACCACTCATCTTAGTGTTGTCTGCAAACTTTGACACATTGCACTTGGTCCCCAACTCCAAATCGTCTATGTAAATTGTGAACAACTGCGGGCCCAACACTGATCCTTGAGGGACCCCACTAGTTACAGGTTGCCAACCAGAGAAACACCCATTTATCCCCACTCTCCGCTTTCTGTTAGTTAACCAATCCTCGACCCATGCTACCACTTTACCCTCAATGCCATGCATCTTTAGTTTATGCAGCAACCTTTTGTGTGGCACCTTGTCAAAAGCTTTCTGGATACACAGATATACAACATCCATTGGCTCCCTGTTATCTACTGCACTGGTAACGTCCTCAAAAAATTCTACCAAATTAGTCAGACATGACGTACCCTTTGTGAACCCATGCTGCGTCTGCCCAATGGGGCAATTTCCCTCCAGGTGCCCCGCTATTTCCTCCTTAATGATAGATTCCAGCACTTTCCCTGCAACCAAAGTTAAGCTTACCGGCCTATAATTACCCGCTTTCTGCCGACCTCCTTTTTTAAACAGTGGTGTCACGTTTGCTACTTTCCAATCCTCTGGGACCACCACAGAGTCTCGTGAATTTTGATAAATTATCACTAGTGCGTTTACAATTTCCCTAGCCATCTCTTTTAACACTCTGGGATGCATGCCATCAGGGCCAGGAGACTTGTCTACCTTTAGCCCCATTAGCGTGCCCAAAACAGCCTCCTGAGTGATTACAATCATCTCAACGTCCTCACCTATCATATCCTTATTTCCATCAGTCACTGGCATGTTATTTGTGTCCTCCACTGTGACGACTGACCCAAAAAACCTGTTCAGCTCCTCAGCCATTTCTCCGTCTCCTATTATTAAATCTCCCTTCTCATCTTCCAAATGACCAATATTTACCTTAGCCACTCTTTTTTGTCTTATATATTTGTAGAAGCTTTTACTGTCTGCTTTTATGTTCTGAGCCAGTTTACTTTCATAGTCTACCTTACTCTTCTTTATGGCTTTTTTAGTAGCTTTCTGTTGTCCCCTAAAGACTTCCCAGTCCTCTAGTCTCCCACTAATTTTTGTACTTTGTATGTTTTTTCCTTCAATTTGATACTCTCTCTCACCTCCTTAGATATCCACGGTCGATTTTTCCCCTTTCTATCGTCTTTCTTTTTTGTTGGTATGAACCTTTTCTGAACACTGTGAAAGATCGCTCGGAAGGTTCTCCACTGTTCCTCAACTGCTTCACCATGAAGTCTTTGCTCCCAGTCCACCTTAGCTAGTTCTTCTCTCATCCCATTGTAATCGCCTTTGTTTAAGCACAAAACACGAGTGTTTGATTTTACCTTGTCACCCTCCAACTGTATTTTAAATTCCACCATATTGTGGTCGCTCCTTCCAAGAGGATCCCGAACTATGAGATCATTAATCAATCTTGCCTCATTACACAAGACCAGATCAAGGACCGCTTGTTCCCTTGTAGGTTCCATTACATACTGTTCCAGAAAATTATCCCGGGCACATTCTATAAACTCCTCTTCAAGGCTGCCTTTACCAACCTGGTTAAACCAATCGATATGCAGATTAAAATCTCCCATGATAACCGCTGTACCATTTCTACATGCATCCGTTATTTCTTTGCTTATTGCCTGCCCTACCATCCTGTTACTATTTGGTGGCCTATAGACGACTCCCATCAGTGACCCTTTCGCCTTACTATTCCTGATTTCCAGCCAAATTGATTCAACCTTGTCCTCCATAGCACCAATATAATCCCTGACTATGGCCCGGATGCCATCCTTAAACAACAAAGCTACACCACCGCCCTTACCGTCCATTCTATCCTTTCGTATTGTCTGATCCCCTTGGATATTTAACTCCCAGTCGTGACCATCTTTTAACCATGTTTCAGTAATGGCCACTGAATCATAGTCATTCACGATGATTTGCGCCATCAACTCATTTACCTTATTTCGTATACGACGAACATTCAGGTAAAGTACACTTATGCTGCTTTTTATGTCTTTGTTATGAATCTTAACACCTTGATCAGTAACTTTTCGCAATTTATTTTTCCTCTTACCCTTTCTCCTAATTTTCCTTGCCTTTGAACCCATATCTCTACATAATAACCTGTCACGTAACCTGCTGCCTTGATCTCCATTAACCATTATACTGTCCATAGCTTTACACTTCCCTTCCCCCCAACTTGCTCGTTTAAATTCCTTGTGGCCAACCTATTTATCCTATTCGCTCGAACGCTGGTCCGAGAATGGTTCAGGTGAAGAATGTCCCAATGGTACAGGTCCCTCCTGCCCCAGTCCTGATGCCAATGCCCCATGAAATGGAATCCCTCTTTCCCGCACCACCCCTTTAGCCACGTGTTAACTTCTCTAGTTTTCTCAACCCTATGCCAATTGGCACGTGGCTCGGGTAATAATCCAGAGATTATAACCCTGGAGGACCTGCTCTTTAATTTAGTCTCTAGTGTTTGATAATCCCCAAACAGGTCCTCTTTCCTAGTCTTACCTATGTTGTTAGTCCCAACATAGACCGCAACAACTGGATCCTCCCCCTCCCTCTCCAAAATCCTTTCAAGCCGATCAGAGATGTCCCTCACCCTCACGGGATGGCAACATACCATGCGGGACTCTCGATCTGGTTTACAATGGATGCCATCCATCCCCCTAATTATAGAATCCCCTACAACTACCACTTGTCTTTTTGCTCCCCCTCTTGAATGGCTTCCTGTACCACGGTGCAGTGGTCAATCAACGCATCCTCCCTACAGCCCTCTTCCTCATCCACACAGGGAGCAAGTACCTCATACCTGTTGGACAAGGTCAAGGGCTGAGGCTCCTCAACTCCTAAACTCAGGATCCCCCTACCTGCCTCCCTTGCAGTCACACCACTCTGTCCCTGACCACTGCCCAAATTAACAGTACCTATTCTACCGGGTGTGACTGCCTCCTGAAACAAAGCGTCCAGGTAATGGTCCCCCTCCCTGATGTGCCGCAGTGTGTGCAGCTCGGTCTCCAGCTCATCAATTCTGAGCCGAAATTCCTCGAGCAGCCAACACTTGCTGCAGGTGTGGTCACTGACGGTCTCAATGGGATCCACCAGTTCAATCATCATACAGCAACAGCACATCACCTGTCCAGCCATATTCAACTAGTTAATTAATTGAAATATATATGTTTTTTAATTGTCTTTATAGAACCTCAAGGATGAACCCGAACACCAACAAAAACACAGCCCACTCTCGCCACTCACCCCAACTCAGTCACTCACCTAAACTCAGATGCACTCTGTTCCAATCAGCATTCAGTCAGTCACCTAAACCTAGATGCACTCTGTTCCAATCAGCACTCCGTGACTAAAGGCACTCCTGCCACAACTTTTGTGCACTCACCTCTCCTAGCACTGTCCAGGCTCTCTCCTCCCGCGCTTTTTAAATCTCCCAGCTCTCTCCTCCGGCGCTGTTTTTGCTGTCCAGGCTCTCTCTGCTCCGGCGCTGTTTTCGCATGATAACATGATGCGTGTTAGCTTTGATGGACTGGAAAACATCAGTTAAAGGAAGGACAGTGGGCAGGGAGGCTTTCATGAACGAATGGGTGAACTCCAAAAGTTGTTTATTCCTATTTGGCGCACGAGTAGACAGGGTACTGTGGCCAAACCATGGCTACAAGGGAAATTAGAGATTGAATGCGATTCAAAGAAATTACAGACAAATTATCAAGAAAAAGCAATAGACGTGAGGATTTGGAACTGTTTACAAATCAACGAAGGCAGGCCAGGGGATGGATTAATAAGGGAAAAATACAATATTGAAGTAAGCCAGCGGGGAATATAAAAGTTTCTGGAGATACGTAAAGAGAAAAGGATTGACAAAAACGAATGTAGGCGCCGTACAGTCCGAAAAGGGGAATCCCTAAAGGGGAAAAAAGAAATGACTGAGGAGCCAAATTCGGACTTTGCTTCTGTCTTCACAAAGGAAAGCATGAATACTATACCGGAATTTCTGAGTTACACACGTTTCAGTGAGGAGCTGAATGAAATTAATATTAGTAGAGAAATGTTGGGGGTACATTAATGGGTTGAAGGTGGATAAATCTCAGGCGCCTGATAATCTTCATCCCAGGGTACTTAAGGAAACGGTCCTAGTGATAGTAGATCAATTGGTAGTCACTTTCTACATTTCTTTGGATTCTGGAATAATTTCTGCAGGTTTGGGTGTAGCTAATATCATCCTCCTATTCAAAAGAGGATCTAGAGCGAAAACGGTAAACTATAGGCCAGTGAGCCTAACGTCGGTAGTAGGAAATTATCTGGAGTCCATTATCAAGTATTTCAAATCACATGATTTTGAAAGCAGTGGTATAATCAGATAAATAACGCTTGACAAATCTGCTCGATTTTGTAAAGATGCCACTAATAGCGTTTACCAGGGAGAACCAGTGGATTTGATTAGTTAGACGTCGTTAAACTATTTTTAGGCTTTCAACAAATTCTCACATAGCAGATTGATATGTAAAGTTAAAGTGCATGGGATTTCGTGCAGTGTCTTGCGATGGATAGAAAGCTGGTTAGCAGACAGGAAGCCAAATGTTGGAATAAATGGGTCTTTTTCCGATTGGCAGGCAGTGTCTCGTCGGGTACCACAGGGATCTGTACCAGGACCCCAACTGTTCACATTGTATATTAATGATTTGGACGAGGGATCTAAATGTATTATCTCCAAATATCTCCCATGGCCACGTGTCTGTCCGTGGCCTGCTGCAATGTTCCAGTGAAGCTCAACGCTCAACTGAAGGACCGGCATCTCATCTTCCGATTAGGCACGCTACAGCCTTCCGGTCTCAACTTAAAATTCGACAACTTCAGATGATTAGCTCTACCCCACCTCGACCCATTTGCTCTCATTCCATTTAATTTCAACTTTATTTTACCTTTCATTTCTTTCTTGTATTTCTTTATAAATAGTTCTCCCCCCCCCCACTCTTTCCCCCTTCGTTGTCCCTCCTTTCCTTACGTTTTCTCCCCTTTGCTTCCCCCTCCCCATTTTTCTCATTTTACCTCCCTCCCTGCAATGTCCCCGTTCCCCCACACCTACATCTCACAGCTTACCATCTGATTTTAATTTCTCTGCTTTTGGGCCTTTCATCCATTTTATTCTCTCTGGGGACGGCCATTAGCACTCCTTTCCCTTGGTTTCTGTGGCTATGACTCATCTTCCATTCCCTCACCCTGCAATATAAGTATCTCCCACTTTCTATGCCTTTTTTGTTTGACAAAGGTTCATCGAGACTCGAAACGTTAGCGCGTTTCTCTCCTTACAGATGCTGCCAAATCTGCTGGGAGTTTCCAGCATTTTTTGTTTTGGCGAAACACTACTTGCTACAGGTCTCCTTTCGGAAAAAGACCATTCGATCGCTACTTTCTGTCTTCTATAACCAAGCCAGTTCAGCATTCACCTAGCTACACCCCCCCCCCCCCGCCCCCCTCCCCACCCCACAACTCATGTGAGTTTAGTTTTTGTACCAGTCTGCCATGAGGGAACTTGTCAAACGCCTTACTAAAGACCATATAAACTATACCCAAAGCCATTCCCTCATCAGTTTTCTTTTTTACCTGTTCGTAAAACTCATTCAAGTTGGTGAGATATAAACGTCCCCACACAAAACCGTTCTGCTGGTCACTAACTAATGCATTTTCCTCCAAATGCGCATTTACCCAGTCCCTCAGCATCTTTTCCAAAAACGTCCCCACCGCTGATGTCAGGCTAGCCGGCCTATGATTTGTTCGATTTTCCCTGCTTCCTTTCTTAAACAAGGGAACAGCGTTGGGTATTCATTCTCCAGTCCTCTGGAACCTCGCCTTTGGTCAAAGAGGATGTGAAGGTATCTGGCAAGGCACTAGCTATATCTCCCCTTACCTCCGGAAGTAACCTGGCATGGTTCCAGTACGGCCCCGGGGACTTGTATACCTTAATGCAAATGAGGATACTTAACACTTCCTCCTTTGATATGGAGACGTTCTCAAGCGCGTGCACACACCTATCCCTGACCTCAAACTCCGTCATGTCCTTCTCCCTGGCGAATACTCAAAGTACTCATTAAGAATTTCAATTTCACTCAGTTCATCTGGTTGTACGCATAACCTTCCTCCATTGTCCTTGAGCGGGCCTACACTTTCTCTTGCCACCCTCTTGTTTCGAACATATGCCTAAAAGCCTTGGGATTCTCGTTGATCATGTTTGCTGAAGATATTTCATGGCACTTGGTAGCCATCCTAATTCCACGTTCAAGTTCCTTCCTACTTTCACTGTAGTCCTCAAGGCTTCGTCAGTTTTTAGATGCCTAGACCTAGCGTATGCTTCCTTTTCACATTTGACTAATCTTACAATTTCCCTTGTCATCCATTGTTCCCGAATCTTGGCATTTATATCCTTTATTTTGGCGGGGACATCCGACACTTCAATCAACTGGCCTTTAAAAAATCTCCCACGTGTCAGACGTGGATTTGCTGCCAAATAACCGCTCCCAATCCACATTCCCGTCATTGCTGCTCAATTTGGATATAATTGGCCCTCACTCAAATAAGCACCCTCACCCGGCGCCACTCTTGTCGTTATCCGTGACTACCCAAAATCTTCTGAAATGATAGTCGCTAAGACCAAAATGCTTCCCCACTGAAACGTCAATCCCGTGGCCTGGCACATTCCCCAATATCAAATCTAGTATGGCCCCTTCCCTGGTTTGAATATCAACATACTGCATCAAATAGCCCTCCAATTGTTAGGTGGACACATCTAACAAATTACTCTCCCTCCGGGCACCTGGCTGTAAGGGATTCTTAGTCAATATGGAAGTTAAAGTCCCCCGTCGCAATTACCCTGTGTTTTTCACACCTTTCAGTATCGGACTACACAACTGCTCCTCTGTCTCCTGCGGGGGATGCTCAATGTTACTCCGAGCATTGTGATTTCACCCTTTTTATTCCTAAGGTCAACCCATAATACCGCACTGCACGATCCCTCCAATGTGTCCTCCCTCAACACAGATGTGATCTGCTCCCTATTCAGCATTGCAACTGCCCAACCTCTTTTGTTTCCCCTTCTGACCCGTCTAAAACAACGATACCCGGAATGTTAAACTGCCAGTCCTGTCCCTCCTTTAACCTGTCTTTGCATTTGCAATTGCATCATAATTCCATCTCGTAATCCAGGCTCTCAGTTCGTCTGTTTTACTTGTTATAGTTCTTTCATTCTGCACTGTACTACAGGCGCGCTGGGCCCTGCCCCGAGCCTCTGCCTGCTCTTACTCTGAACCGTGTTCATCTCAGTCTCACTTATTTATCCCCAGTGTGCTTCCCAATTGTAGGTCCGATTTTGATGAAATCTAAACCACTTCCATTTCCGAGGTTTGTTATTTAATTTGGCGATAAAATTTGATATATTTATCTTATTGTTAATCACGGTTGTACCACTTTTCTTTATTTGTGTGGCCGTTCGTCCTTGCATTAATATGCATTTAACATTTTCGATGAATTTCATGTCTCCAATCATACATTTTGAAAAGTCATTTCAAGATCTCCATTTGAAAGTTCGCAACGAAAAGCTACGTAGTTTACTATTACGAGATGTGTCATCCTCGGGACAAAGCTACATAAATATTTTTCAATATAGAATGACATTTTCCATGATATTGTTTCACTCTTCCTTAGAAGCAAATGTGTTATAAGACCTCCCTCATTCTTCAAGACCAGATCTAAAATAAACGGCTCACTTGTTGGTTCGACGGCATACTAATCTGAAAAACTATCTTGAATTTTCGTTCTACGAGCTGTACGAATAAGGCACGTTTCCATAAGACCATAAGACATAGGAGCGGAAGTAAGGCCATTCGGCACATCGTCTGGGATTTATTTCTGTTGATTAATATAAATGGCAGTAGTATTGTGGACTGACCTGCTCAATTTTGCCATTGCCGTTCACAATGCACTGAACTGGAAACACTCCTTTGTTTGTTTAGTGACTGTAACTAACGGCAAATATTGTGCAAGCTGCGTTTCTCAGCTGGGAACGGATTGTTCTATAAAGTGGCTCCGAGGGATCTCACACATTTCCAGTGAGAACTGCAAAGCGGATCAGTGGGCGAAGGTTCTTCCAAATAATGGAACGGCCGATAATTCTACAGATCAAAGACATTTACTATCCTGTTCTGGTAGCCATTGGTACTCCCGGTAAGCCAGAATAGCGTTCTGTATAATAGCTGTTAATATTTATGTGTCACTGGTAATGTAACAGAACAAGAATGTCCTCCTGGCAGATCTGTTTTTCTGGTCAATTAACATGGTGAATATTAGCGCGAAGAGCCCACACAGCGGCTGGGGGGGGGGGGGGGGGGGGGGGCTCTGCTGGACGGTGGAAGGAGAGAGTCAGGACACAGCTTTCTCTCGAAAAGAAGAGACGGCGAGACTATTCCCGACACTCCAATAGTTTGATGAATCAAATGACAAAGAGTTCTTAAAATTTTATTATTTCAGGCACGTGAGAGGCATTAGCGTTGCCACCATTTGCTGTCCCTTTCTAATTGGACGTGAGTTGATGCTGGCGCATTTCCCATCACCTCATGGTATTATACATCCCTGACTACATTAATTTGATAATTTTACTGACTGCGGAAGAATTGCAAAACCATCCTGAAAAGTCGGCATTTTAAAGCAACGAGTAATAAAACACTCGGCTGGGAAAAAAGTTAAGGGTTCCACCAGATCCCACTCAGTTCCAGTGCACACGCCTATTACACAGGCGTGTTTCTGAATTATGTTATTTTCTCGCTCATTTGAATGATTTATTTGAATTGTCGTTTTTCCAATTATTGAGCTTTAATTTTGTTTGAATCTAATACTGCGAACCTTGTCTCCAAATAAATCACAGGGACTAAATGTGAAGTTTCATCACTTTCACCACTGGTCTTGAGTATTAATGCAGAAAATCGTGTCGCTGAACCATAATGTACAAGTTTATTTAAATTGTTTGTTTTTAGTGCATAGCACAGAAAGTGGACATTAAGAAATATGTGAGAGAATTCCTTTGACACTGCCGAAAATAAATACGTTATAAAATCATCTAAGATTTAATTTCATAGCTTTTTGTAGCTGAACTCTTCCTGTTAGGTCCTCACATTGTATCATTTCTTTTCAAACTCATCTTCTCCGTGAGACCCATTTCCTTGTTTCCTGATTCTTAGTCCGTCTAAATTGCTGATCAACAACTTCACTTGATTCTCCCCATGCTGGCTAATATTGTCAGTAACTGTCTTTCTTCCAATGAGACCGTTCGCTCCATGGTCAGCTTACTACTAAAAACAATCCTCTTCTTATCTAGTTCTTGCAAACTACGGCCTCGTCTCCAACCTCGCTACCTTTGAAAAGCCCCTGGACACATTGCCTCCTCCCTAAAGTGTGTCGACCTTTTTCAATCTCCATGTTTGAATCCCTCCAATAATGTTCAACTGCAGCTACAATATGAAAACAGGTTCAATCAAAGAAACAAATCGCACCACATCTGAATCGTCCATTCTATCGTTTCGCTCCGTGTCTGTCTGCAACCGTTGAAAACGTTTACCAAGCCACCTTCCTCCAACCTTCGATTCTGTCTTCTAGCTGATCAAGATAGTATTCTCCTCGCTCCAAAGACATTTAGGGACATTAAGGGGAAACATGTTCAACGATCTTGTCAGCGAATTTCGCAGGAGGCAACAGACACTTTTTATAAGGATAACGCTGTTCAAGTTACGCGTGTGGACATTCAAAAGACATTTGTTATAAGGCCACACAACAGACTTGTGAGTAAGGTTGTATCTCCTGGAATAAGTGGGACAGTTGCAACGTGGATACATAATTTGTTGAGCGAATAGAAAAATAAAGTGATTAGTGGGTGTTTTATTAGCGTTAATAATGGGGGCATTGAATAAAAGAGCAAGGAGATTATCCTGAATTTGTGTCAGTCACAATTTCTGCTTCAGCTAGAATATTGCGTCCAGTTCTCGGTGCAGCGTTTCTGGAAGGATGTGCAGGCATTCGAAACGGAACAGGAATGGTGCATGAGAATGACTCCAGGGATGAGGAACTTCAGTTACCAACATAGATTAAAGAAGTTAGAACTGTTTTCCCTCGAGAACAGAAGGTGGTAAAGGTGGGGGAGGGTGGGAATGGAGTGGATTTGAGTAACACTGAATATCATGACGGTTCTTGCGAGTAGACTGGGAGGACTTGCTCTCACTTGTGGAGGAATCGAGAATGAGAGAATATCGATTTGAAGTAATTCGTAAAATAAAGAGGTGACATGAGGAGAAACTTCGTTTTATATTCAGCGTATGGTTAGGGTTGGAGTTCACTGTCCAACATTGTGGTGAAGGCAAGTTCAATTGAAGAATTCAACGGAGAATTAGACTGTTATCGGCAATGTCCGAATATTCAGGTCTACATGTAGAAGGTGGAGAATGGCATGAGGTAAAATAGTAATTTGGAGAGCCCATACAGTCACGATGGCTCATGTGGACTCTTTCCTTGCCGAAACTCATCTCTGATTCTTATTTATTTAATAATCGCCAAATTTTCAATTGGAAAGCTTTCTATTCCCACATCTGCACCGTTACGTCTGATGTCGAGCTCACACGAGGTCGCCCTTCCCCTTCCCATCTACAAGTTGCTCCACGTAGATATCATCCAAAAATGCATCAACTGCTTGATGAGAGCCAACCCTCCATTGTAATCCCGTCTCTCATCAATTATTTCTGCTTAAGCTGCAGCTTTCCTGAATCGTACTGCTATGGAAACAAATTAAGACTTCTGCTGTTGCATTTTTAAAACGTATCTTTATTGGATTGTTTTTTTTTACAGATATCGCCACAAAGTAAAAAGAGAAAGTTGTAGTCACTGCAACAGGTGCAGCACAGAACAAGAATAATTGCAAACATTAGAAGAAATAAGACAAAATATGCTCAGGACAGTATCCCCCATCATGTTCCATCCACGGATGTACGTCCTGTCTATAACCAATGCAGGATATAGTCAACAACGTAAAGATACATAATACCCCACATTACAAAGTAAAGCAAATCTACAATAACCCGAGCACTAGGGGGGAAATTAAACCTTCAAATACAATCCAACCCCAACCATGCCCAGGACAGAATCAAAATCAATCGTATGACTGCAACATTTTTCCGAAAGGGCTGGCGCCAACAAGTCCAAGTTATTCGCAGAATCAGAGAACAGGAAAAGAGTGGATACCAGAGAGACTAGAACCAACCCATCTGATCCCAGGTCAAGATTCATAACACCACACGTGAAATGTCCAACAGTCAGAAGGGAATAGACCACCCGACCGCCAAGCATACAACGCCCCCCCCCCCGCCCCCGCCACCCCCCCCCCCCCCCCCCCCCCCGCCGAGAGCTGGTATTTAAGGAAGGATAACCTTTTGAAAAAAGCCGAACGTGCAGCGCCGCTCCTGGGAGGTAGCTGTCAACACTCCCTCTGGAAAGGTCAGCCAAGGAGGGAGCGTCGAAACACCACAACCCACCACCCCTCCACTGCCCCGCCCCCAGCGCCAGGGAACCTACCCCAAAAAACAGGACCACCCAGGAAAAAAGAAACGAGCACACAAAGTGGACCCACTCCTGAACGTCGAGACTCAGCCATCTACAACATACACCAGAGACAAACAGGGAAAAGGTAAATATAAAATACGAAACACAGTGGAAGATTCACTTCCGCGGTCTCTCGGGAAAGAAAAAAGGGAGAGATGAAGAACCATCAGAACTAATTACGTAACAGGAAATCGGCATCCAACCCACACACCACCAGAGACACACCAACGAACAAGTAACGCTAGCCAATCAAGCCACAAGTGAACATCACACATACCTCAACTTAAATGAAGCAGGTTATCGACAAGGCAACGGCACTCCGCCCATCCCCAAATCTTCACACACCCGAGTATCAAACCGAACATCCCGGGCTCCCTCTGAATGGGTTCCTGAAATGGACCACACGCCACCGACAACGGCGAACGACCTGACCTAACCCAGCACGGTTCTCCAACTCAACTCCAACCTCTACACCAGCTGAGCCTACACCTACCAGTCGTAACCAGGGCAACACAATACATCAATTACGCCAAAAAAGGAAGTATAAACCCTTTGGCCGTTGCCACGAGTAGATCGCAGTCCATAGCACGAAGAACCCTCAAGAGTCCCATAAAAAAGGCGTCAAGGGTGGGAGGGCCATTTCTGCTCCCCCATCACCAAAGGCACCACCCGTCAAATGTGGTCAGGCAAGAACCAGCACCAGAACCGTGATCGCCCATATGGTAGGGAAAGAAAAACCGAGGGAGGGGACCGGATCACGGAAGCAGCTGCCAATCAAAGGATATCAAGGCCCCCCTCATTCCTCCGTCCGAAACCATTGAACCAAATCCCCTTTTGTAATAGCGGACCTGACACTCTATTAGTTGCAATAGCAGCAAAAAAAACTAACCAGAGAGACCTGTATGAAGAGAAAAGTCAAACACGCCCCGAGGGAAGAGTCAAAGACAACCCATTCCTCACCAGGGGACGGGCCAGAGAAGATGAAAGCACGGATTCTGAAAACCAAAACCGAAAGAAAAACCCGAAACGGATTAGCTCTAACTGATGTGGACTATTCTCAGATACAGCAAGCATGAACTAACTCAACCAAAGCCAGCCATCCACCCTGCTCCCAGGGTCGGTTGTTGTCATTTTCCCTTTAAACGAGGCGGGGGAGACAACAAGGAACACCGCCCTCGCTACACCACAGGATTCGCCAGACGTTATAACGCATGGTGACCTCTAGGATTGATTTTTAAAAATAAATCCCACTCCCCATATTCGGCTCAACATGATACGAAGTTGTTAAATCAGAATAACCGAAGGCACAGCTGATCACACCCCGATTATACACGCCCCTGTATGAAAGGAAATGCATCATGATGCAAATAACAATACGGGGCAACAGGGAGCACTGTTAAGGACTTCAACTGAAATGCAAGACAATCCTCAGGATAAATGCTTCTTCATGTACGCACGATGGCAGCAGAATCTGGGATGAAACTAGACCATTGAGCACTCTTCAGGATCTTACAATGATTCCAACGATCGGAGCACGACGCAACATTATTTCCACCACGCCATCGCTCCAAAATGCATACAGCCTTGATTCTGCCGGGGAGGTGATCGACCAGTTCCCCCTCAGGACGACTATCAGGAATAGGACAAAACGGGAGTCATCAGAATACCAAGCCGACCCCTGGCATCTTGGACAGAATATGTTGTGCACGGCATCACGGTGGCGCAGTTGTTAGCACTGCGGCCTCACGGCACTGAGGTCCCAAGTTCGACCCCGCTCTTTGTCACTGTCCGTGTGGAGTTTGCACATTCTCCCCGTGTTTGCGTAGGTTTCGCACCCACAACCCAAAAGATGTGCAGGATAGCTGGGTTGGCCACGGTAAATTGCCCCTTAATTGGAATGAAAATATGAATTGGGTACTCTAAATTTATTTTTTTTAAAGGGAAAGAATATGTTGTGCATCATTAGCAACTCCCACCGGCCCCTCACCGTGGTTAGTCACCAGAATCTCGGTTTCAAGAAGGGTGTGTGTCGTCCTGCTTTAGCATTCCCCAACCAGAATCCGAACGGCCCTGGTCTTTTCTGAATGAAACATGCATGAAGGCTATTAAATGTTCAATGATTCATTTGTTTCGAAAGCAATGCCATAAATGCTTACCAAACTTTCTAAAAAGAAACTGTCCCCCAAATTCTGTACATCGCCCCACAATATATGATGAAATTTACCTGAACGTCAGTCTGATGTAATGCCTTTCTCTTTCTTACAGTGAACGTGTTGACAATAGTGACCCTCTGCAGAGGAAGGTGCAACCTTTCCAAAAGTATCTCGATCTATATGGTGGCCATGGCAACAGCGGATCTACTGGCCACAATCAACCAACGAATTGCGCACCAGATATTCAGGGAACGGTTTCCACATTCATTTCTTTCCTACACTGTAATTTGGAAGATTACGTTGTACTTGACTGGGAGCAACGTGGGTCTGTCGGTGTGGTTTACAGTTGGTTTCACATTTGACCGGTTTGTAGCTATATGTTGCCAGAAACTGAAAACCAGGTATTGCACAGTGAGAAGTGCGTCCATTGTTATAACCATTGTTTCTGTGCTAATATGTGCAGAGACTATTCCTTTTTGGTTTGCATTTGAACATAAGAAAATAATTAATAATGTTCCCTGGGGGATTATTCCCAGTGCGGCCTTTTTTAGATCTCCTGCAGGTGGGCCCTACTTCAGATTACAAAGTATTTTATTTTCCGTCATCCCCTTTGCTTTAATGCTGCTGTTTAATTGTTTAATCATCAGACGCATTGTAGTCACCAATATTGCCCGCATTCGACTCCGGTCTTCTGGGATAGGGAATAAGTGCGACCCAGAGATGGAGAGCCGAAGGAAATCCATTATTTTGCTCTTCGCTGTGTCGGCTAATTTTATATTGTTGAGTCTGCCATCGATGGCCAGTCAGTGGGCTGACGCCCTGGTCATACATAGTCGACCTGTTTATACAGATTCTGCGTACATTGCCTTTAAAGTCGGAGATATGCTCACCCAATTGAAGTCTTGTACAAACACATGCATTTATGCAGCCACACAAACGAAGTTCAGGGAAGAGCTTGTAAAACTCGTGAAATGGCCTTGGGTATATATTTTTTCATTTGTTAAAAATATGAACAATCAAACCCAAACTTCCTGTCCTCGTTAGAACACCATAACTGCCCATGATACCATATGGAATGGTCACCTGTCGTAAAGCGATAGCTGTTGTGAAAATCAGCAGACATCAGAAATCATTTCCTGAATTTAGAGCCTTGTGTTTCAAATGGCCTTCATTTCCCACGAGTAACTGAAGAATGTTCTGTCTCCAGATAAGTAGCTAATAACGAGAGGGCAGGGAATTGGTCCATCGATGTGGCATTAGGTTATTTGTTGTAGTTATTAACTTTCTCTCAATTAGGTTTGAAAATGTTGGTATTTTGTAGCAGGGAACAGATTATTCAGACAAGTTAAATCTTGTGTATCTTCAATGATGCAAATAGCTTTAATAAGCATCAACTTTCATTTATCTTCATGTTCGCTTCATTTCGATATTTGAATAAATTATGCCTCTGCGATTTGCATCATGCATCAGTTCTTCAAGGAAGTTCTCCTACCATTCATTCTAAACTTTCCCAATATGGATTATTCAATTTCCGGCTGTTAGCTTTTGCACGTTCAACTCTCTGCACCTGCCTAGCCAGTTACAGAAAGATGCATGTAGGAGAAGTAGGCCATTCATTCTCTCGAGCCTACTCTACCACAATTAATATAATCACATTTGACCGACTAACTCAACACCTCATCCGAACTCTTCACATATCCTTCATGTCTTTATTGTCCATAAATACATCTAATTATTCTTCAACACATTCACTGACTTGGTCCCCACAGACTTCTGTGGTAGAGAATTACACAAGTTCACAACCATCTGAGTGAAGAGAAGTCCCCCATCTGAGTTGTAAATGGTCTACCCCGTATTCTGAGATTGCGAATCTTGCCAGATGTAAAGGAGTATGACATAGTTGGGATTACGGAGACATGGCTCCAAGGTGACCAATGATGGGATCTAAACATTCAGAGATATTCAGTTTTTAGTGACAGACAGAAAGGGGAAGATGGTGGAGTTGCATTGTTCATTAAGGAAGGTATTGATACAATATTGAGGAAATATATTGCCACATAAGATGTGGAGTCTGTATGGTTCGAGTTAGGCAACAGCAAAGGGCAAACAACATTCGTTGGGGTGGTGCATGGACCACCAAACTGCAGTGGTAATGTTGTGAATGACGTTAGACAGGAACTAAGAGATGCATGCAATAAAGGAAGATCTGTGAGTATCAGTTACTTCAATCTGCATATAGTTTTGGTGAGTCATATGAGTCATTGTACAGTATTGGAGGATGTTCTGCAGTGTACATGCAGTGATTTTCTGGACTAATAGGTTAAAGAACAAACAAGGGAACAGGCCATCTTTGACTGGGTGTTGTACGATGAGATAGGGTTAGTTGACAATGTAGTTGTGAGAGAACAATTAAGGTTGAGTGACCTTAACATGACAGAGTTCTTTATCAAGGTGGATAGTGCAATAGTTGATTCTGAGACCAGGGTCCTGAATCTCTTTACAGGTAACTTTGATGGTCTATAAGAACTAGGAACAGGAGTAGGCCATCTGGCCCCTCGAGCCTGCTCCGCCATTTAATGAGATCATGGCTGATCTTTGTGGACTCAGCTCCACTCTCCGGCCCGTACACAATATCCCCGAATCCCTTTATTCTTTAGAAAGGCATCTATCTTTTTCTTTACAACGTTTAAAGAAGGAGCCTCAACTGCTTCACTCGGCAAGGAATTCCAGAGATTCACAACCCTTTGGGTGAAGAAGTTCCTCCTACACTCCGTCCTAAATCTACCTCCCCTTATTTCGAGGCTATGCCCCCTAGTTCTGCTTTCCCCGAGCAGTGGAAACAACCTGTCCGTATCTATCCTATCTATTCCCTTCATAATTTTATATGTCACAATAAGATCCCCCCCCCCCCCCCCCCCCCGCGCATCCTTCTAAACTCTAATGAGTACAGTCCCAGTCTACTCAACCTCTCATCATAATCTAATCCCCCCAACTCTGGGATCAACCTAGTGAATCTCCTCTCACTCCCTCCAGTGCCAATATATCCTTTCTCAGGTCAGGAGACCAAAACTGAACACAATGGTCCAGATGCGGCCTCACCAACACCCTATACAATTGCAGCATAACCTCACTAGTCTTGAACTCCAACCCTCTAGGAATGAAAGACAAAACTCGATTAGCCTTCTTCATCACCTGTTGCACCTGCACACCAACTTTTTGCGACTCGTGCACCAGCACACCCAGGTCCCTCTGCACAACAGCATGTTTTAACATCTTACCGTTTAAATAATAATCCATTCTGCTGTCATTACTCCCAAAATGGATAGCCTCACACTTGGCAACATTGAATTCCATCTGCCAGACCCTAGCCCATTCACCCAACCTATCCAAATCCTTCTGCAGACTTCCACTATCCTCTGCACGTTTTGCTTTACCACTCATCTTAGTGTCGTCTGCAAACTTTGAAACATTGCACTTGGTCCCCAACTCCAAATCGTCTCTGTAAATTGTAAACAACTGTGGGCCCAACACTGATCCTTGAGGGACCCCACTAGTTACAGGTTGCCAACCAGAGAAACACCCATTTATCCCCACTCTCCGCTTTCTGTTAGTTAACCAATCCTCGACCCATGCTACCACTTTACCCTCAATGCCATGCATCTTTAGTTTATGCAGCAACCTTTTGTGTGGCACCTTGTCAAAAGCTTTCTGGAAATCCAGATATACCACATCCATTGGCTCCCTGTTATCTACTGCACTGGTAACGTCCTCAAAAAATTCTACCAAATTAGTCAGACACGACCTACCCTTTGTGAACCCATGCTGCATCTGCCCAATGGGCAATTTCCATCCAGGTGCCCCGGTATTTCCTCCTTAATGATAGATTCCAGCATTTTCCTTACAACCAAAGTTAAGCTTACCGGCCTATAATTACCCGCTTTCTGCCGACCACCTTTTTTAAACAGTGGTGTCACGTTTGCTACTTTCCAATCCTCTGGACCACCACAGAGTCTAGTGAATTTTGACAAATTATCACTAGTGCGTTTACAATTTCCCTAGCCATCTCTTTTAACACTCTGGGATGCATGCCATCAGGGCCAGGAAACTTGCCTACCTTTAGCCCCATTAGCTTGCCCAAAACTGCCTCCTGAGTGATTACAATCATCTCAAGGTCCTCACCTATCATATCCTTATTTCCATCAGTCACTGGCATGTTATTTGTGTCCTCCACTGTGACGACTGACCCAAAAAACCTGTTCAGCTCCTCAGCCATTTCCCCGTCTCCTATTATTAAATCTCCCTTCTCATCTTCCAAAGGACCAATATTTACCTGAGCCACTCTTTTTTGTCTTATATATTTGTAGAAGCTTTTACTATCTGCTTTTATGTTCTGAGCCAGTTTACTTTCATAGTCTACCTTACTCTTCTTTATGGCTTTTTTAGTAGTTTTCTGTTGTCCCCTAAAGACTTCCCAGTCCTCTAGTCTCCCACTAATTTTTGTACTTTGTATGTTTTTTCCTTCAATTTGATACTCTCTCTCACCTCCTTAGATATCCACGGTCGATTTTTCCCCTTTCTACCGTCTTTCTTTTTTGTTGGTATGAACCTTTTCTGAACACTGAAAGATCGTTCGGAAGGTTCTCCACTGTTCCTCAATTGCTTCACCATGAAGTCTTTTCTCCCAGTGTACCTTAGCTAGTTCTTCTCTCATCCCATTGTAATCGCCTTTGTTTAAGCACAAAACACTAGTGTTTGTTTTTACCTTGTCATCCTCCAACTGTATTTTAAATTCCACCATATTGTGGTCGCTCCTTCCAAGAGGACCCCGAACTATGAGATCATTAATCAATCCTGCCTCATTACACAGGGCCAGATCAAGGACCGCTTGTTCCCTTGTAGGTTCCTTTACATACTGTTCCAGAAAATTATCCCGGGCACATTCTATAAACTCCTCCTCAAGGCTGCCTTTACCAACCTGGTTAAACCAATCGATATGCAGATTAAAATCTCCCATGATAACCGCTGTACCATTTCTACATGCATCCGTTATTTCTTTGCTTATTGGCTGCCCTACAATCCTGTTACTATTTGGTGTCCTATAGACTACTCCCATCAGTGACCTTTTCGCCTTACTATTCCTGATTTCCACCCAAATTGATTCAACCTTGTCCTCCATAGCACCAGTATCATCCCTGACTATTGCCCGGATGCCATCCTTAAACAACAAAGCTACACCACCGCCCTTACCGTCCATTCTATCCTTTCGTATTTTCTGATACCCTTGGATATTTAACTCCCAGTCGTGACCATCTTTTAACCATGTTTCAGTAATGGCCACTGAATCATAGTCATTCACGATGATTTGCGCCATCAACTCATTTACCTTATTTCGTATACTATGAGCATTCAGGTAAAGTACACTTATGCTGCTTTTTATGTCTTTGTTATGAATCTTAACACCTTGATCAGTAACTTTTCGCAATTTATTTTTCCTCTTACCCTTTCTCCTAATATTCCTTGCCTTTGAACCCATATCTCTACATAATAACCTGTCACGTAACCTGCTGCCTTGATCTCCATTAACCATTATACTGTCCATAGCTTTACACTTCCCTTCCCCCCAACTTGCTCGTTTAAAGTCCTCGTGGCCAACCTATTTATCCTATTCACTAGAACGCTGGTCCCAGAATGGTTCAGGTGAAGAACGTCCCAACGGTACAGGTCCCTCCTGCCCCAGTCCTGATGCCAATGCCCCATGAAATTGAATCCCTCTTTCCCGCACCACTCCTTTAGCCACGTGTTAACTTCTCTAGTTTTCTCAACCCTATGCCAATTGGCACGTGGCTCGGGTAGTAATCCAGAGATTATAACCCTGGAGAACCTGCTCTTTAATTTAGTCCCTAGTGTTTGATAATCCCCAAATAGGTCCTCTTTCCTAGTCTTACCTATGTTGTTAGTCCCAACGTGGACCACAACAACTGGATTCTCCCCCTCCCTCTCCAAAATCCTTTCAAGCCGATCAGAGATGTCCCTCACCCTGGCATCGGGCAGGCAACATACCATGCGGGACTCTCGATCTGGTTTACAATGGATGCCATCAATCCCCCTAATTATAGAATCCCCTACAACTACCACTTGTCTTTTTGCTCCCCCCTCTTGAATGGCTTCCTGTACCACGGTGCAGTGGTCAGTCAACGCATCCTCCCTACAGCCCTCTTCCTCATCCACACAGGGAGCAAGTACCTTATACCTGTTGGACAAAGTCAAGGGCTGAGGCTCCTCAACTCCTAAACTCAGGATCCCCCTATCTGCCTCCCTTGCAGTCACACCACTCTGTCCCTGACCATTGTCCGAATTAACAGAACTTATTCTACCGGGTGTGACTGCCTCCTGAAACAAAGCGTCCAAGTAATGGTCCCCCTCCCTGATGTGCCGCAGTGTGTGCAGCTCGGTCTCCAGCTCATCAATTCTGAGCCGAAATTCCTCGAGCAGCCAACACTTGCTGCAGGTGTGGTCACTGACGGTCTCAATGGGATCCACCAGTTCAATCATCATACAGCAACAGCACATCACCTGTCCAGCCATATTCAACTAGTTAATTAATTTAAATATATATATTTTTTAATTTTCTTTATAGAACCTCAAGGATAAACCCGAACACCAACAAAAACACAGCCCACTCTCGCCACTCACCCGAACTCAGTCACTCACCTAAACTCAGGTGCACTCTGTTCCAATCAGCACTCCGTGACTAAAGGCACTCCTGCCATACCTTTTGTGCACTCACCTCTCCTAGCACTGTCCCGGCTCTCGCCTCCCGCGCTTTTAAAATCTCCCGGCTCTCTCCTCTGGCGCTGTTTTCGCTGTCCCGGCTCTCTCTGCTCCGGCGCTGTTTTCGCATGATAACGTGATATGTGTTAGCTTTGATGGACTGGAAAACATCAGTTAAAGGAAGGACAGTGGACAGGGAGGCTTTCATGAACGAATGGGTGAACTCCAAAAGTTGTTTATTCCTATTTGGCGCACAATATTGAAGTAAGCCAGCGGGGAATATAAAAGTTTCTGGAGATATGTAAAGAGAAAAGGGATTGACAAAAACGAATGTAGGCGCCGTACAGTCCGAAAAGGGGAATCCCTAAAGGGGAAAAAAGAAATGACTGAGGAGCCAAATTCGTACTTTGCTTCTGTCTTTGCAAAGGAAAGCATGAATACTATACCGGAATTTCTGAGTTACACACGTTTCAGTGAGGAGCTGAATGAAATTAATATTAGTAGAGAAATGTTGGGGGTACATTAATGGGTTGAAGGTGGATAAATCTCAGGCGCCTGATAATCTTCATCCCAGGGTACTTAAGGAAACGGTCCTAGAGATACTAGATCAATTGGTAGTCACTTTCTAAATTTCTTTGGATTCTGGAATAATTTCTGCAGGTTTGGGTGTAGCTAATATCATCCTCCTATTCAAAAGAGGATCTAGAGCGAAAAGGCAAACTATAGGCCAGTGAGCCTAACGTCGGTAGTCGGAAATTACCTGGAGTCCATTATCAAGTATTTCAAATCACATGATTTTGAAAGCAGCGGTATAATCAGATAAATAACGCTTGACAAATCTGCTGGATTTTGTAAAGATGTCACTAATAGCGTTTACCAGGGAGAACCAGTGGATTTGATTAGTTAGACGTCGTTAAACTATTTTTAGGCTTTCAACAAATTCTCACATAGCAGATTGATATGTAAAGTTAAAGTGCATGGGATTTTGTGCAGTGTCTTGCGATGGATAGAAAGCTGGTTAGCAGACAGGAAGCTAAATGTTGGAATAAATGGGTCTTTTTTCCGATTGGCAGGCAGTGTCTCGTCGGGTACCACATGGATCTGTACCAGGACCCCAACTGTTCACATTGTATATTAATGATTTGGACGAGGGAACTAAATGTATTATCTCCAAATATGCAAATGAAATGAAACAATATTGGCTACAGGAATAGTGCCAGAGGACTGGAGGATGGCAAATGTGGTCCCTTTGTTCAAAAAGGGGAGCAGAGACAACCCCGGCAACTATGGACCGGTGAGCCTCACGTCTGTAGTGGGTAAAGTCTTGGAGGGGATTATAAGAGACAAGATTTATAATCATCTAGATAGGAATAATATGATCAGGGATAGTCAGCATGGCTTTGTGAAGGGTAGGTCATGCCTCACAAACCTTATCGAGTTCTTTCTGAAGATGACTGAACAGGTAGACGAGGGTAGAGCAGTTGATGTGGTGTATATGGATTTCAGCAAAGCGTTTGATAAGGTTCCCCACGGTAGGCTATTGCAGAAAATACGGAGGCTGGGGATTGAGGGTGATTTAGAGATGTGGATCAGAAATTGGCTAGCTGAAAGAAGACAGAGGGTGGTGGTTGATGGGAAATGTTCAGAATGGAGTTCAGTCACAAGTGGAGTACCACAAGGATCTGTTCTGGGGCCGTTGCTGTTTGTCATTTTTATCAATGACCTAGAGGAAGGCGCAGAAGGGTGGGTGAGTAAATTTGCAGACGATACTAAAGTCGGTGGTGTTGTCGATAGTGTGGAAGGAAGTAGCAGGTTACAGAGGGATATAGATAAGCTGCAGAGCTGGGCTGAGAGGTGGCAAATGGAGTTTAATGTAGAGAAGTGTGAGGCGATTCACTTTGGAAGGAATAACAGGAATGTGGAATATTTGGCTAATGGTAACGTTCTTGAAAGTGTGGATGAGCAGAGGGATCTAGGTGTCCATGTACATAGATCCCTGAAAGTTGCCACCCAGGTTGATAGGGTGGTCAAGAAGGCCTATGGAGTGTTGGCCTTTATTGGTAGAGGGATTGAGTTCCGGAGTCATGAGGTCATGTTGCAGCTGTACAGAACTCTGGTACGGCCGCATTTGGAGTATTGCGTACAGTTCTGGTCACCGCATTATAGGAAGGACGTGGAGGCTTTGGAGCGGGTGCAGAGGAGATTTACCAGGATTTTGCCTGGTATGGAGGGAAAATCTTATGAGGAAAGGCTGATGGACTCGAGGTTGTTTTCGTTGGAGAGAAGAAGGTTAAGAGGAGACTTAATAGAGGCATACAAAATGATTCGGGGGCTGGATAGGGTGGACAGTGAGAGCCTTCTCCCGCGGATGGAAATGGCTGGCACGAGGGGTCATAACTTTAAATTGAGGGGTAATAGATATAGGACAGAGGTCAGAGGTAGGTTCTTTACGCAAAGAGTAGTGAGGCCGTGGAATGCCCTACCTGCTACAGTAGTGAACTCGCCAACATTGAGGGCATTTAAAAGTTTATTGGATAAACATATGGATGATAATGGTATAGTGTAGGTTAGATGGCTTTTGTTTCGGTGCAACATCGTGGGCCGAAGGGCCTGTACTGCTCTATGTTCTATGTTCTATGAAAATTGCTTATTGTCACAAGTAGACTTCAAATGAAGTTACTGTGAAAAGCCCCTACTCGCCACATTCCGGCGCCTGTTTGGGGATGCTGGTACGGGAATTGAACCGTGCTGCTGGCCTGCCATGGTCTGCTTTAAAAGCCAACTGTTTAGCCCAGTGAGCTAAACCAGCTTAACCAAATGATACAAAGTTTGGTGCGAGGGATAGCTGTGAGGAGAATGCAGAGATGTTTCAGCGGGTATTGCACAGGCTGAATGAGTATGCATATGGAAGGTATAATGTGGATAAATGTGAGATTATTCGCTTCAGTAGCAAAAAGAGGAAAGCAGATAATTATTTGAATGGGTATAAATTGAGAGAGGTGGATACTCAGTGAGATCTTTTGATCCTCGTGAACAGTCGCCGAACGTAGGCACGCGGGTACATCAGGCATTGAATAATCCAAATGGTACATTTGCCTACATAGCGATAGGATTTTAGCATAGGAAGAGGGATGTTTTTCTGCGACTGTATAGGGAATTGGTAAGCTCACATCTGTGCTATTGTGTGCAGTTTTGGTGTCCTTATCTGAGGAAGGATGTTCATGCTATGAAGGGTGTGTAGCGAACGTTTACCTGGCTGATTCCTGGGGTGGCTGACTGTCTTATGAGAGAGGTTAAATCGGTTAGGGCTATATTCACTGGAGTTCAGGAGAGTGAAGGGGGTCTCATAGTATCTTCTAAAATTCAAACTGTATTAGAGAGAGTAGAATCAGAAACAATGTGTTCCTGGTGGTGGTGGTGCCAAATGATGCTAAACATGTAACTCATCATTTGAACATTGTTCAAAACATCGGGTCAATAGGAATACAGATTCCATAATCACTCGAGGCTCATCTTTATTTTTATAGCTAGCCAGAAAGAATAGTTTTATTTTGTATTTTATGTGTTTTACTGTATTGGCTTTGCGCATCTCTGTGATTGTAAAATTATAACATTCATCCTGAAACAACAAGGTTCAGGTATTTATGTATGATTCAGACTCTCGGATGAATTATTGAAAGACATGGCCCAAACCACAAAACTAAATGTTTAAGCTATATCTGGAGATGTTATTACAATCGCAGACCAGGCCCCAACAGTGGCTAGGATGCTGGACCGAAATTCCAATATTTTATTTTTATTTTATACGACTGTGAGCAAAAGACAACTCAGGAGTGATTACACGAAGAAATAGGGATCTGGTATATTAAAACAAACATTATTGCGAATAATATCACACCAGAAGATAACTTAAAATTACCTCACAACGAATAGTACTCCATACAGTGAATACAATATCCTTAAATGCTATCTTCATTTCTACTTAAACAACTACAGAGTTGTTCTTTGAGAAAAATAGATCTTTGGAGACTGACTTAAAGACAAGATCTGACTCCTGTGGGACCCACGCAGAAACGTTGGCCATATGTCTTCGAAAGCTGTTTCTCAGCATGTTTCAGCTTTCCGTGTTCTCAGACGAGTCCTCACCTACTTAAAGGTGGTTAATCTTTTTCAACTGAACTGCAGCGAGCAAACAACTTCGTTTCGGATCTCAGCTTAATTCAAATTAAAAACTGACCTGCTCTCCCTACAAAATGCCTGCGGCCTTAGCACCACACAGTAAACATATCATCTTACATGTTGAAATCTAACTAACTATACAGGGAAGTACCTTCAGCAAAACAAAATTCCATACACCAGGGATCTGTACTGGGTCTCCTATTGTTTGTTATTTATATAAGCGACATGGATTTCTATTTGGGGAGGGGGTGCGGGAGGGATATGATCAGTACGTTTGTGGATGACACAAAGATTGGCAGGGTGGTTAACAGTGAGATTCAGTTGGAGAGAAGACCAGCAGAATGCTTGAACAGCAGTTTAGAAAGAGGGAGGCAGCCATCGAGATAGGGAAAGTAAAGGATGGAGATGGGAACCTGGTTGGAGACTCAGCAGGGGTGAATAAGGCGTTTAAGGGGTTATACAGTAGGCTGTATGGATCAGAACCCCCAACAGTGCCTGAGGGGATGAGGCACTTCTGAGGGGGGCTACATTTCCCGAAGGTGGATGGGGAGCTGGTAGAAGGGCTGGGGGCCCCAATCGGGATGGAAGAGATAGCGGAGGGTCTGACAGCCATGCAGTCCGGTAAAGGCCCGGGGCCGGATGGGTACCCACTGGAGTTCTATAAAAGGTTCTCTGGGATATTGGGGCCGTTGTTGATGAGGACATTCAATGAGGCAAGGGAGAGAGGGGTGCTTCCCCCGACGATGTCACAGGGCACGATTTTTCTGATCCTGTAGCGGGACAAGAACACGGAGCTGTGTGGGGCCTACAGGCCGATATCCCTATTGAATGTCGACGCCAAACTGCTGGCCAAACCTTTGTCCTCTAGGATTGAGGATTGTGTTCCGGACGTTATTGGGAAGGACCAGACGGGGTTTGTTAAGGGAAGGCAGTTGGTTGCCAATGTAAGAAGGCTATTGAACGTGATCATGATGTCCCCAGAAGGTAGGGAGGTGGAGGTAGTGGTCGCAATGGACGCAGAGAAGGCCTTTGATCGAGTAGAATGGGAATATCTGTGGGAGGTACTGGGATGGTTCGTATTTGGGCGGGGCTTTTTTGACTGGGCCAGGTTGCTGTATCAGGCTCCTGTAGCGAGCGTATGGACAAATAGGACAGCATCGAACTATTTTAGGCTGCATCCGGGGACGAGACAAGGGTGCCCCATCCCCCCACTGTTGTTCGCGTTGGCCATAGAGCCGCTGGCAATTGCACTGAGAGCCTCAAAGGGCTGGAGGGAGTTGGTCGGGGCAGGGGGGCACAAGGTCTCGCTTTACGCGGGCGACCTGCTCCTGTATGTATTGGACCCAGCAGAGGGGATGGAAGACATCATGAGGATTCTGAGGGAATTTGGCCGGTTTTCGGGTTATAAACTAAACATGGAGAAAACTGAGATGTTTGTGATCTAGTCGAGGGGACAGGAGAGGCGATTGGGG
This sequence comes from Scyliorhinus torazame, assembly GCF_047496885.1. Lineage (NCBI taxonomy): Eukaryota > Metazoa > Chordata > Chondrichthyes > Carcharhiniformes > Scyliorhinidae > Scyliorhinus > Scyliorhinus torazame. The sequence continues at coordinate 63,110,284 of NC_092710.1, read as the reverse complement.
GAACTGTCGCCTAGAGTGGTAGGGGGAAGCTTTAGGTATCTAGGCATCCAAGTGGCACGGGAATGGAAACGGATGCACAAGCTAAATCTGGCCCAACTAGACCGAATGGAGGACGAGTTTCGGAGGTGGGACACGCTACCGCTGTCACTAGACCGGAGGGTGCAGACGGTGAAGATGATGGTCCTCCTGAGATTCCGGTTTGTGTTCCAGTGTCTCCCCATCTTTATCCCACGGTCCTTTTTTAAATGGTTCAACAAAGTGATCACTGGCTTTGTATGGGCGGGCGAGACCCCGCGAGTAAAGACGGGGATGCTTGAGCAGAGCCGGGGAGAGGCGGGCTGTCGCTTCCAAACTTCAACTACCAGTGGGCAGCGAATATAGCCATGATCAGGAAATGGGTAATGGGGGTGGAGGGGGGTCGACATGGGAGCGTATGGAGGCGACTTCAGCTAAGTGCACCAGCTTAGGGGCGTTGATTCTACCATTACCGCCAGCACGGTACTCCACCAGCCCCGTGGTGGTTGCAGCCCTGAGGGTCTGGGGGCAATGGACAAGGCACGTGGGAGCAGAGGGAGCATCGGTATGGTCTCCAATTTGTAATAATCACCGGTTTGCCCCGGAAGGATGGATGGTGGGTTCCGGAGATGCAGGGATTGAGAGGATGGGGGATAAGTTGATAGAGGGGAGCTTTCCTAGCCTGAAGGAGCTGGAGGAAAAATTTGGATTGGCAAGGGGAAACGAATTCAGGTACCTGCAGGTGCAGGTCTTCGAACGCAGGCAGGTTTCAACCTTCCCGCTCCTACCACCAAGGGGGATACAGGACAGGGTAGTTTCCAGAGGGTGGGTGGAAGAAGGGAGGGTCTCTGACATTTACAAGGAACTTATGGGGGCAGAGGACACACAAACTGGGAAGCTGACGCGCAAGTGGGAAGAGGAGTTGGGAGGAGAGATAGAGGATGGTCTACGGGAGGACGCGTTGAGTAGAGTCAAAGCATCCACAACATGTGCCAGACCCAGTCTGATACAATTCAAGGTCGTTCACCGGGCTCACATGACAGTCGCCCAGACGAGCAGGTTCTTTGGGGTAGAAGATAGGTGTGTAAAGTGGAGACCTGTCTATCGGACATGGCTAGCTTTCTTTGTTTGGAGAAAATCAAGTTCGGCTTGAGAGGGTCAATGTTAGGGCTCGCCTGGAGGTGGCAACCGTTCATCGACCTCTTGGCGGAAAATTAATCGTCAGCAGAAGGTTAGTTTAGCTTAGAGTAGGGGGTTAATAAAGGTGGGACCTGTCAGGGAGGAAGACGGCTTTTTGCACTATGTTTATAGATTCATGTACATTGCTTATTTTCTTGTCGCTGTAAAACCAAAAAATACCTGAATAAAATGCTTATTAAAAAAAATAGTGAGGTTGAGTGTCTTGGGTTACAAGAAGATCCAGATGGGGTGGGCAAATGGGCATAAACATGGCAGATGGAAATTTACCCTGTAAAGTGTGAGGTGTTACACTTTGGAAGGAGCAAGTTGACATGGAAGCAGGATCAAGCAATGTAGCCTCTCAAGCCTGTTACACTATTCAAAACGATCATGATGATCTGATCATGGCCTCAACTCCACCGTACTGGCCGTTCTCCATAACCATCGAACCCATTACCAATTTAAAAAATAGTTACCATAACGCACTGTTAACTCGTGGCATACAATTCAATAATTAATTACAACTCATTTCTTCAGTGACAGCTCACATCACATCTCTGTCATCATTTGACTAAACATGAAATTTTATTTCTAATGCACAGTGAGATTTAGCTCCCTTGCCTCTTGTACTGCTTGCATCATATTTCCTTCCATAACATTCATTGGGAATTACAATTTCTGTAACGGACGGTCGTTGTGCAGCTCCAGCCATACAGCTATTTTCTCATTCCATATGGTTTCCTGATGTGCCGTGGAAAGATCCTGTTGTTAATCCCTGTTAGACCCTTGTTTATTCCATTTATTTTCTTCTGTTTTGGCTGTTACACATTTTTTGAACCTGGACAATTACTGGGAGCTAGGCACCATCTGTGATGTCCAATGATTCCCATTAATTTGTCCTGCTGGTATTTGCATTGGAGATCTGTGTGGGAGGGCTTTTTCCAATCGGCCTGCCTGATTAGAGTAGTACCTTGGGTGGGTTGAACAGATCATCTTGATGCAGCTGGAAGCATTGCAAACATTTTCTGTCATTTTGTGGGTTGTTGAGAGTCGGCGGATATGTGGAGGAGTGATGTTTTCCAAGAAAGTAGGGCAAGGGAGAAGTGGTTGACCTAGGGTTTCAGTAATGATGTGCATGGTAGCATGCAGTTGGGTGCCAACTCTGAATGCATGTGTGATGGTCTTGACCAAACAGCGGCACAGTATTCTGCCACTGAGAAGTAGAGTGCGAGTGCTGAGTTTCTAACCATAAGCTAGATACTATTTTTGCAGGGCTTGGTTTGAGTCGCCATGTGTTGCAGTGTTGCTCAAGGTTTGGTTTCAGTCCAAGGTGTTGGTGTTAATGACTTACATTCCGAGGCAGATGTCATCGACATATTTGAATTTTCAGGAGGTAGTTTTAGGAGTCCGATTTGTGTACAAGGTGAAGACATTTACACAAGTAGAATGATAGAATCAACAGTGCAGAAGAAGGCCATTCGGCCCATCGAGTCTGCCGCGGCTCTTGGAAAGGGCACCGTACCCAACCCTACAGCTCCACCATTTCCCCATAACCTAGTAACCCCACCCAACAATAAGGGCAATTTTGGACACTAAGGGCAATTTAGCATGGCCAATCCACTTAACCTGCACATCTTTGGACTGTTGCAGGAAATCGGAGCAGCCGGAGGAAACCCACACACACACAGGGAGAACGTACAGACTCCGCAGAGACAGTGACCCAAGCCGGAATCGAACCTGCGATTCTGGATCTGTGAAGCAATTGTACTAACCACTATGCTACCGTGTTGCCGTACCGTACTGAGCATTGATGAGCCAGTTTCTTTATCTTTTCCATATACTTTTGCTTCTCTAATGTAAATTCTGATTTTTTTGTTGTTCAACATTGTTCCGATGCTTTTATTTTGAAAGTGGTGACGTAGAGTCATTGTTGCCAGACTAGTACTCTGGGGACCCGGGTTTGAATCCCATCATGGCAGGACGTGGAACTTTAAATAACCTGCAACTTAAATTCAAATGATGTTGCACAATCCTATCTGGTCTGGATATCATGCGACTCCAGACCCATAACTCTTAAATGCTCTCTCTGTAAGAAACGTCTCGGCCATTCAGTCGAACCGACATCCACCCAGAAACAACAAACCCAGCCCTGACGATCCTGCAAAGTTCTCCATATGATATTCTGGGGGCGTGTGATAAAGTTGGGAGAGTTGTCTCACAGCCGAGTTAACAACAGCCTTCTATAGTCAGACTCAGGGATTCATACTTGACAGATAACGCCCCAGATAACAGTATTACCATTCCTGGGTATATGCTATCTCACTGACAGGTCAGACCGAGCAGACGTGGCGACACAGTATATACAGTGGGGAGGGAATTGCCCTGCGAGTCCTCAACATCCAATCTGGACGCCATAAAGTCTTATGACTTCAGGTTAAACATCGGCAAGGGAACCTCCTGCTAATTACCACCTGTTATATGCCATCAGCTGATCAGTCAGTACTCCTCAATCATGAGCACCGTTGAAGGCAAACTGCAGGTGGCAAGGGCGCAGAATATACTTTGGGTGAGGGACTTCAATGTCCATTTCAGCGTGGATAGGTCGTACCACCACGGACCGAGCTGGGCATTTCCTAAAGGCCATAGTTGAAGACTGGAACTTCAACAGATCCTGATGGAACTAACAAGAGAGAAAAACATACTTAACCTCATCCTCACCAACCTGCCTGCTGCAGATGGACCTATCCATGCCAGTGTCGGCAGAAGTGACCGCTGCACAGTCCTTGTCGAGACAAAGTCTCATCTTCACATTGAGATACTCCCCACGGTGCTGTGCGGCACTACCATCGTGCTAAGTGGGACAGGCTTCTAACAGACACAGCAACGGAAGACCCGGCATCCATGAAGCACTATGGGCCATCAACAGCAGCATCCTCATTTCCCGGTATTTCCCCCACTCTACCATCACTACCAAGTCAGAGAGTGAACGTTGGTTCAATTAAGACTGAAGACGGGCCTCCCAGGAGCAACATCATGCATACCTATAAAAGAGGTGTCAAACTGGCGAAGCTACAACACAGCATTACTTGTGTGTCAAACACCATTAGCAGCAGGTAATAGATACAGCTAAGCGATTCCCCAACGAATGCATCATGTTACAACATAGAATTTACAGTGCAGAAGGAAGCCATTCGGCCCATCGTGTCTGAACCGGCCCTTGTAAAGAGCACCCACTTAAGTCCCACACCTCCACCCTATCAGTAACCCCACCTAACCTTTTTCGACACTAAGGACAATTTAGCATGGCCAATCCACCTAACCTGCACATCTTTGGACTGTGGGGGGAGACCGGAGCACCCGGAGGAAACCCACGGAAACACGGGGAGAACGTTCTGACTCCACACAGACACTGCCCCAAGGAGGGATCGAACGTGGGACCCTGGCGCTGTGAAGCAACCCTGCTAACCACTGTGCTATCGTGCTGCCCGTTGTGCTACCATGCTGACCGTCTCAGCTCTGCACTCCTGCTGCATCCAGCCGTGAATGATGGTGGACAATCATGTACCCCATTCTCAATGATGGAGGAACCCAGCACATCTGTGCAAAATGCAAGGCCAAAACCTTCGCAACAGTCTACAGCCAGAAATTCAAGTGAATGCTCCATCACGGTCTCCTCCAGAGGCCTCCAACTTCTCAGATGTCACCCTTCAGCCGATACGATTGACTCCACGTGATATCAAGAAATGGCTGAAGGCAACAGACACTGCAAAGTTTATGGACCCTGACAATATCCCAGCAATTGTACTGAAGGTTTGTGCTCCAGAAGTTCCCACATACCAAGCCAAGCTGTTCCAGTACATGTACAAGACAGGCATCTACCTGTCAATGTGGAACATTAGCCATGTGTGGCCTGTGTCATGTGAGAGTACCTTTAAGAAATGGATGTTTAAGCAATATACCTTTAAGAAATGGAGCTGATCATATTACTGAAGTGATGTCAGAGGGTGGGGGGAGCTGAGCTCACTTCTGCTTTTGGTTTCAGTTTGAGGAGAAAGCTGGGAGTGTCTGTGTGTGTTTGCCGAGAGCTGCAGGAATACACAGAGCTGGTCTGTTGATATCTGCAAATCCAAAGACTATAAATATATTGAATGTAACCTCATGTCTGTTTTTGTAGGTTGAAGACTTTTGGCTGTTTAAAGGAACAGGTTGAAGGATTAAAACATAGAACATAGAACAGTACAGCACAGAACAGGCCGTTCGGCCCTCGATGTTGTGCCGAGCATTGTCCGAAACCAAGATCAAGCTATCCCACTCCCTGTCATTCTGGTGCGCTCCATGTGCTTATCCAATAACCGCTTGAAATTTTCCTAAAGTGTCCGACTCCACTATCACAGCAGGCAGTCCATTCCACATCCTTACCACTCTCTGAGTAAAGAACCTACATCGGACATCCCTCCTATATCTCCCACCCTTAATCTTACAGTTATGCCCCCTTGTAACAGCTACATCCACCCGAGGAAATAGTCTCTGAACGTCCACTCTATCTATCCCCCTCATTATCTTATAAACCTCAATTAAGTCGCCTCTCATCCTCCTCCGCTCCAAAGAGAAAAGGCCCAGCTCACTCAACCTTTCCTCATAAGACCTATCCTGCAAACCAGGCAGCATCCTGGTTAATCTCCTTTGCACCCTTTCCAATGCTTCCACATTCTTCCTATAATGATATGACCAGAACTGCACACAATGCTCCAAATGTGGTCTCACCAGGGTCATGTATAGTTGCAGCATAACCCCGCGGCTCTTAAACTCAAGCCTGCTGTCAATAAACGCTTACACACTATAAGCCTTCTTCACGGCTCTATCCACTTGAGTGGCAACATTCAGAGATCTGTGGACATGAACCCCAAGATCTCTCTGTTCCTCCACATTTCTCAGAACCCTGCCATTGACCCTGTAATCCGCATTCAAATTTTCTCTACCAAAATGAATCACCTCGCACTTATCAGGGTTAAACTCCATCTGCCATTTTTCGGCCCAGCTCTGCATCCTATTAATGTCTCTTTGCAGCCTACAACAGCCCTCCCCCTCATCCACTACTCCACCAATCTTGGTGTCATCAGCAAATTTACTGACCCACCATCCAACCTCCTCCTCCAAGTCATTGATAAAAATCACAAATAGCAGAGGACCCAGCACTGATCCCTGTGGTACACCGCTGGTAACTGGTCTCCAGTCTTAAAATTTTCCATCCACCACCACCATCTGTCTTCTATCTGATAGCCAGTTACTTATCCAATTGGCTAAATTTCCCTCTGTCCGACACCTCCTTACTATCTTCAGGAGCCGACCATGGGGAACCTTATCAAACGCCTTACTAAAATCCATGTATACGACATCAACTGCTCTACCTTCATCTGCACACTTAGTTACCTCCTCAAAGAATTCAATCAAAATTGTGAGGCAAGACCTACCCTTCACGAATCTGTGTTGACTATCCCGGATTAAGCTGCATCTATCCAAATGGTTATAAATTATTTAGTGTTGTAGTCTTTTGGGGTTATCTATGAAGTAATGTGTGTTAAGATTTTCAATGTTTGTTTTTAAAAAGGTTAAATTGAGTTCATAGAATAAACATTGTTTTGTTTTTAAAACCATTTGTCCATAATTGCTGTATCACATCTGGAGAGTACGCTGTGTGCTTCCCACACCATAATCTATAATAATTGTGGGTCGGTTGAACTCCATGAAACACTTTGGGGTTCTGTCAACCCAGACCCAAAACAATTGGGGGCTCGCCCGTGATAAAGGTGCATCTATTGGATTGGCTTAGTGAACTTAAAGACAGTGAGGGGTGAGCATATTGTGGTTGCTTTTCAGGTGTGGTATTATAGTTTAAGTGGGGAGTGTGTTGTGGACAATGGCTCTTTCAGAGGCTCAGAAGTTATTGGGGGTGGAGACGGTCACACGCAGTACCATACGGACAGAGACGAAAAGCAGACTGTTAGATTTGGAAAAAACATTGCAGTTAACATTACTTGTCAAAATGCGAAAAGATTATGTAATTATGGCGGTGGCTAAGCATTTAAAGTTGCCTGAGATACAGTCTGACTCATTAGCAATGGCAAAGATCCAGTTGCAGATAAAGCAACTTGAACATGAGAAAGAATTAAGGCAGCGTTATTATGAAAAAGAGAGAGAGGAAAAAGAAAAGGAGAGTGCAGAAAGGAGAAAATAAAGAATAGCCCTAGCAGAACAAACAGAAAAAGAAAGGGAGATACAGATCAGGGAAAAAGATAAAGAGAGAGAGTTTGACATTCAGAAAATGGCCATGAAACATGATAGTCAGTTAAAATTGGCAGATTTAAAGGGTAACGTACAGTTGGATGATAGTGATGAGGATAGTGAGAAAGAGCGTCAAAGTCGAAAGCTTGGTGGAAATCTATTTAAATATGTCCAAGCATTGCCAAGGTTTGACGAGAAGGAGGTAGAAGCCTTTTTCATTTCATTTGAGAAGGTAGCTAAACAAATGAAATGGCCACAGGACATGTGAGTATTAATGATTCAAACAAACCTGGTAGGTAGAGCTAGTGAAGTGTTTGCATCACTACCGGAGGAGGTATCTGGGACGTATGAGGAGGTGAAAAAATCCATCTTAGGATCATATGGACTAGTGCCTGAAGCCTACAGACAAAGGTTTAGAAATTTAAGGAAAGAATTTGGTCAAACATACATGGAGTTTGAAAGGCTCAAACAGAGTAATTTTGATAGGTGGCTAAGGGCTTTGAAAATAGACCAAACGTATGAAGCTCTCAGAGACATTATAATTTTGGAGGAGTTTAAAAATTCAATCCCTGATGTAGTGAGAACTTATGTGGAAGAGCAGATGGTTAAAACTGCGCGGTTAGCAGCAGAAATGGCAGATGATTATGAATTAGTAATAAATCAAAGCTTGGTCTCAGACATCAGTTTCAGCCGGCGAGGGATAGAAACTGGGGACATGAGAAATTCTCAAGTGGTAAAGGTAAAGGTGATCTGATGGGAGATAATAAAGAGAGTGTACCTCAAATTAAAAAGAGATCCAGGAGGGTGGAAAAGAAATGAAAAGTTCTAAATGTTTTCACTGTAATAAACTAGGCCATGTAAAGTCACAGTTTTGGTGGTTGAAGAAAAGCACTGGGAAGGCTGATGTGGTAAAATAGGAAAAGACAGTGGGGTTTGTTAAAGTGGTAAAGGAAAGCCCAAGTGAAGCGAAGGAGGTGCAAACGATTGTACAGCCGGATCAAGAGGTGATTGATACAAAGGTGCCAGATATCATTAAAGAATTTACTTGTGTGGGTAAAGTTTACTCATGTGTAGCAGGAGGAGCAGGTAAAGAAGTCACAATTTTAAGAGATACGGGAGCTAGTTAATCTTTAATGGTAAGAGAGGAGGAATTATGTAGTTTGGGAAGAATGTTGCCAGAAAAGGTGGTGATATGTGGAATTCAGGGTGAGAGGAGTAGCGTTCCATTGTATAAGGTAAGGTTGAAAAGTCCAGTAAAGAGTGGTGAAGTGGTAGTAGGAGTAATAGAGAAAGTATCTTGTCCAGGAATAGAGTATATCTTGGGTAATGTTATAGCTGGATCGGAGGTGGGTGTGATGCCTACTGTGGTTGATAAGCCAGTGGAAAATCAGATAACTGAAGTGTTGAAGGACGAATATCCTGGGATTTTTCCGGATTGTGTATTAACAAGATCACAAAGTCACAGGTTAAGACAAGAGGAGAAATCAAAGAGTGAAGATGAAGTTGAAGTGCAATTATCAGAAACGATTTTAGAAAAAGAACAGAAACAGGTGGAGGATGAGGCGGATATTTTTAGTTCAGGAAAATTGGCGGAGTTACAATAGAAAGATGTAGAAATTAAACGGATATATCAGAAAACATATGCGGAATAGGAATCTGAGAGTATACCAGAATGTTATTCCCATAAAAGTGATGTCTTGATGAGAAAATGGAGACCTGTACATGTGCAGGCGGATGAAAAGTGGGCAGAAGTTCATCAAGTAGTGTTGCCGGTAATGTATAGAAAGGAGGTGTTGCGAGTGGCACATGAGGTACCAGTGGGAGGTCATTTGGGGATAAGGAAAACTCAAGCTAAAATCCAGAAATATTTTTATTGGTCTGGACTACATAAAGATGTAGTTAAATGTTGTCAATCATGTCACACATGTCAAGTGATAGGGAAACCTCAAGCAGTGATAAAACCAGCACCCTAAATACCCATTTCAGCATTTGAGGAAGCTTTTACAAGGGTCCTAATTGATAGTGTAGGACCCCTTCCTCAAACAAAAAGTGGGAATCAATATCTTTTGACTGGACATCCGGTTGCGGCTATGAGGAGCTAAGACGCACGTCCGGCAGCTCCCGCGAAAAACGGACTTTTGGGCTCTTTTTAGGGCCCGTAACGGCGCTTGTTCGACGTTTCCCGGTGTGGGAATGGGATAGCAATATTCCCCCGATAGTGTATGGAGTGGACCAGGGGTTTGGCGATTAAAAAAGTGGCATTGAACCAAAGAAAGGTGCGAGGGAAGAGGACCAAGATGGCGGCGGGTGGAGACCAGGCAGTGTGGAGGCAGTGGGCGCAAGAGCAGCGGGAGCTTCTCCAGCGCTGTTTTATGTAACTAAAGGCAGAGCTGCTGGAGCCGATGAAGGCTTCAATCGATAAGCTGCTGGAGACCCAGACGGCCCAAGGGGCGGTGATCCGGGAGGTCTGGCAGAAGGTCTCAGAGAACGAGGACAAGATCCTGGGCCTGGCGGTGAAGGTGGAGGCGCACGAGGCGCTGCACAAGAAATGGCAGGCGAGGTTTGAGGAAATGGAGAACCGGTCGAGTCGGAGGAACCTGCGGATCCTGGGTGTCCGGAGGGGCTGGAGGGATCGGACATGGGGGCCTACATGGTCACCAAGCTGAATTCGCTGATGGGAGCGGGGCCCTTGGAGCTGGAGGGGGCCCACCGAGTGCTGGCGAGGAGGCCCAAGCCCAACAAGCTGCCGAGGGCGGTGCTGATGCGGTTCGACCGGTTTGCTGATCGAGAATGTGTGTTAAGGTAGGCCAAGAAGGAGCGGAGCAGCAGGTGGGAGAATGCGGAGGTCCGGATCTACCAGGATTGGAGCATGGAGGTGTCGAAGAAGAGGGCCAGTTACAACCGGGCGAAGGCAGTGCTGGACAGGAAGGGGGTGAAATTCGGTATGCTGCAGCTAGCGTGTCTGCGGGTCACCTATAAGGATCGACACCACTATTTCGAGTCCCCGGAGGAGACGTGGGCCTTTGTTCAGGCCAAAAAATTGGCTCGGACTTAGGGTCAGGGACGAGGGATCACGGTGGAGGGATGGTTGAGGATTGTTGTGTTGTGTTTTGAGGGGGGGTTCTATGTTTTTCGGGGGTTGATTAGGCAGCGTTTTGTTTAGGTCCGCCGGGTGGGCTCGTGGGGGGGGGGGGTGGGGGTAGGTAAACTGCTTGGGGAGTTGATGGTCGGTAGGGGAAATGGGGCCCCCGGTCGGGGAGGGAGAGGCCTGAGTTGTGGGTAGTGGGGCCGGGCCTGGAAAGGGAGCTGCGCCACAGGAGGCGGGGCCGGGCGAATGGAAAGCACGGGCTTGTTCCTGCGCTTAGGTTTGAAGGGGCGGGGCCGAAGTTGGGAAGCGTGGGCTTTTCTCCCGCGCTGGGAGTGGAATGGATGAGAGCCTGCTGGTGGACACCGCCCGCGGCAGCTCGTTGAGCTTGGGCCTCCTCGCCAGCACTCGGTGGGCCCCCTCCAGCTCTAAGGGCCCCACTCCCATCAGCGACTTCAGCATGGTGACCATGTAGGCCCCCACGTCTGATCTCTCCAGCCCCTCCAGGAGACCCAGGATCCGTAGGTTCCTCCGCGCCCCCCGGGAAGTTCCACACCGGGGGCGCGGGGGGCGGTTGATGGAGCAGCAGGAGTGGCCGGGGTCAGCAGGTGTCAGCTGACTTACGGGAGTGCAATGGGGGGATCAATGCCACTAGGGGGCGGCCTAGCTTGGGGCGGGGGGGGGGGGGGGGGAAACCAGGTTGCTGCTGAAATGGCCAAGGGGGAGCTGGAGTTGGTAGAGGCGGTCGGGGCGGGGTCTGCCGCTGTGGGGAATGGGTCGTGCGGGGGGGGCAGCGGGCATGTGGCTGGCCTAGGAAGGGCTATGGGTAGTTGGCGGGGGAGGGGGGTGAGTAGGCCCTTAATCTGGCTGATAACCTGTAAAGTAAGGGGATTGAATGGGCGAGGTCAAGCGGGCCCGGGTGTTCACGCACCTGAAGGGGCTGAAGGCGGATGTGGCAATGCTACAGGAGACGCATCTGAGGGTGGCGGATCAGGTAAGGTTGAGTAAGGGGTGGGTAGGCAGGTGTTTCATTCGGGTTTGGATGCAAAAAATCGGGGGGGTGGGTGGCGATCTTGGTTGGGAAGAGAGTGTCGTTCGAGGCGTCGAGCATTGTGGCAGACAATGGCGGTAGGTATGTGATGGTAAGTGGCAAGCTGCAGAGGGAGCGGGTGGTTTTGGTCAATGTATATGCCCCAAATCTGGACGATGCAGGGTTCATGCGACGTATGCTGGGCCGGATTCCGGACCTGGAGACAGGGGGCCTGATAATGGGGGGGATTTCAACACGGTGCTGGACCCGGCACTAGATCGCTCTATGTCTAGGACGGGCAGGAGGCCGGCGGCGGCCAAGCTGCTGAGGGGGTTCATGGATCAGATGGGAGGGGTGGACCCATGGAGGTTTGCGAGGCCGGGGGCCAGGGAATTTTCATTCTTCTCCCATGTCCACAAGGCCTACTCCCGGATTGACTTTTCTGTCATGAGCACGGCGCAGATTCTGAGGGTGGAGGATACAGAGTACTCGACGACAGCCATTTCTGATCAAGCTCCACACTGGGTGGACCTCAAATTGGTGGAGGAGAGGGACCAGCACCCGCTGTGGCGCCTAGAGGTGGTGTTGCTGGCGGAAGAGGAGGTGAGCGGGGGGGGGGGGGGAGGGGTCTGGGGGTATTTCGAGAGGTACCTGAAGGCTAATGACAATTGGGAGGTGCAAGTAGGCGTGGTTTGGGAGGCGCTGAAGGCGGTGGTCAGAGGAGAGCTGATCTCCATTAGGGCGCACAAGGAGAGGGGGTTGAGGAGAGAGAGGGCGAGGTTGGTGGGGGAGATGGTGAGGGTGGACAGGAGGTATGCGGAGGCCCCGGAGTAGGGATTGCTGAGGGAGTGGCGTAGCCTCCAGGCTGAGTTCGATTTGTTGACCACCAGGAAGGCGGAGGCGCAGTGGAGGAAGGTGCAAGGGGCGGTATAGGAACACGGGGAAAAGGTGAGCCGGATGCTGGCGCACCAGCTTCGGAAGCGAGAGGCAGCTATGGAGAGCGGGGGAGTTAGGGATGGAGGAGGGAGCACGGTGCGAAGTGTGGTGCGTATCAATGGGGTCTTCAGGGACTTCTACGAGGAACTGTACCGGTCTGAGCCCCCACTGGAGGAGGGAGGGATAGGTCGCTTCCTGGACTGGCTGAGGTTTCCGAGGGTGGAGGAGGGGGAGGTACGGGGTTGGGAGCGCCGGTTGGGTTGGAGGAGTTGGGCAAAGGGATAGGAAACATGCAGGCGGAATAGGCACTGGGGCCGGATGGGTTCCCGGTTGAATTTTACAAGAAGTATTCGGACCTGCTGGGCCCGCTGTTGGTAAGGACCTTCAATGAGGCAAGGGAAGGGGGGGCTCTGCCCCCGACGATGTCTAGAGCACTGATTTCCCTGATTCTGAAGCGGGACAAGGATCCCCTACAGTCTGGGTCATGTAGGCCGATCTCACTCCTAAATGTAGATGCAAAGTTGCTGGCAAAGATTTTGGCCATGAGGATAGAGGACTGTGTGCCGCAGGTCATACACGAGGATCAGATGGGGTTCGTGAGAGGGAGGCAGTTGAATACTAATGTGCGGAGGCTCTTGAATGTTATAATGATGCCGGTGATGGAAGGGGAGGCAGAGATAGTGGCCGCGATGGATGCGGAGAAGGCCTTTGATAGGGTGGAATGGGGGTACCTGTGGGAGGTGTTGAAAAGGTTTGGGTTCGGGGAGGGGTTCGTCAGGTGGGTGAGGCTGCTATATGAGGCCCCAGTGGCAAGTGTGGCCATGAACAGAAGGAGGTCAGAGTATTTCCGGCTGCACCGGGGGACGAGGCAGGGGTGTCCCCTGTCCTCCCTGCTCTTTGCGCTGGCGATTGAACCCCTGGCCATGGCATTGAGGGAGTCAAGGAACTGGAGGGGGCTGTTGCAGGATGGGGAGGAGCATCGGGTGTCGCTCTATGCGGATGATTTGCTGCTATATGTGGCGGACCCGGTGGGGGGAATACCAGAGGTGATGAGGATCCTTAGGGAGTTTGGAGATTTCTCCGGGTACAAGCTTAATATGGGGAAGAGAGAGTTGTTCGTAGTGCACCCAGGGGACCTGGAGAGGGGGATTGGTGAGCTCCCGCTAAAAAGGGCGGAGAGGAGTTTCAGGTACCTTGGGGTCCAGGTGGCTCGGAGCTGGGGGGGCCCTACATAAGCTTAATTTCAGGAGGCTGGTGGCGCAGATGGAGGAAGAGTTTAAGAGGTGAGACGTGCTGCCACTCTCCCTGGCGGGTCGGGGGCAGTCAGTTAAAATGACGGTGCTCCCGAGGCTTTTGTTCCTATTCCAATGCCTCCCCATCCTGATCCCGAAGGCCTTCTTCAGGCAGGTTAACAGGAGCGTTATGGGGTTTCTGTGGGTGCAGAAGACCCCGAGGGTGAGAAGGGTGTTCCTGGAGCGGTGCAGGGATAGGGGGGAGTTGGCGCTGCCTAACCTCTGTGGGTATTATTGGGCCGCCAACATGGCAATGGTGCACAAGTGGGTGATGGAGGGGGATGAGGTGGCGTGGAAGAGGCTGGAGATGGCGTCCTGTGTGGGAACGAGCCTGGAGGCGCTGGTGACAGCGCCACTGCCGCTTCGTCCAATGAGGTATACTACGAGCCGGTGGTGGCGGCAACCCTCAAAATGTGGGGGCAATGGAGACGTCACAGGGGGGTGGTGGGGTCCTCGGTGTGGTCCCCGATTCGGGGGAACCACCGGTTTGTCCCGGGGACGGCGGACGGAGGGTTCCTGAGCTGGCACAGGGCAGGTATTAGAAGGATGGAGGACCTGTTTGTGGACGGGATGTTCGCGCGCCTGGGTGAGCTGGAGGAGAGGTTCGTGCTCCCCCCGGGGAACACGTTCAGATATATGCAGGCAAGGGCGTTTGTTGGCCGGAAGCTGGTGGAGATCACACTGTTGCAGCCACGCAGGGTCCAGGACAGGGTGCTGTCGGGGGTGTGGGTTGGAGAGGGGAGGATCTCGGCAACATATCAGGTGATGCAGGAGGAGGACGAGGAGCTAAGGGAGGAGGCGTTGGGTGAGGAGATTGATGAGGGGATGTGGGCGGAAGCCCTGGGGTGAGTGAACTCTTCCTCCTCTTGCGCGAGGCTCAGCCTCATACAATTTTTTAATTAAAAAAAAAAACATTTTTATTCTCCTTTTTCACATTTTCTCCCACATTTACATCCATCAACAATAAACAATAATCAGCAAGATATGTCAGTCCCCATAATAACAACGATCCCATCTACCCACCAACCCCCAAACCTCAACCCGCATGTTTACATAAACAAATGACAAAAAGGAATCAGGGATTACCCGTAGTCACCCTTAATCTTACACAGCCCCCCCCCCCCACCCCCCCCGCACCCCAGGTCTCCAGCTCCTCCCGTGCACTGCCTCTTGTAAAACTCCTCCCCCCAACCTCGGTTCCTTCCCCCCAACTTTCCACCCCGGCTAGACCACTCGGACCCTGTTCTGTCAGGCTCCGATGGCCGCAGCCCCTCCCCCACCTCACTCCCGTTCACTGGCCGGCTTAAACCGGCCAGCGTGGAGACCCCCGCCCGGGTCCCTTTCCCACTTGCCTGGCCCTAGGAAAGCCCAAAGATCCCCTTTTAGCACACAAACCCTGCATATCCACCTACACCCCAAAGAACCCTCATTTCGAGTGAAAGTCCCGTCCCTTCCCTTGTCCAAATATATACCACATTAGCTCCTTTAGTCTCTACACCCGTGCGCAGTGATACAAAAAAGAAGAAAATACAGTCATGAGGTTACATCGGCACATGGCCATTCCTCAATTTGTCAGTTCTGCCACAGTCCTTCTGCTTTTTCAAACTCCTCCGCTGCTTCCGCCATTCCAAAATAAAAGTCCCTGAGCTTGTAAGTCACCCTCAGCTTCGCTGGATATACAATGCCGCACCGCACCTTGCTAATGTACAGTGCCCTCTTCACCCGGTTGAAGGCAGTCCGCCTCCTTGCCAGCTCCACCGTAAAGTCCTGGTATACATGTATACCAGCTCCAGCCCACTGCACCACCCGCTTCTGCTTGGCCCAGCTCAGGACCTTCTCCTTCATACTGTACCTACGGAAGCACAGAGTCACTGCCCTTGGCGGCTCACTCGCCTTTGGTACAGGCCTCCACGACCGATGATCCCGATCCTGTTCATATCGGGAGGGATCCTCCCCCTCCCCCAATAGTTTTGCCAACATCACGGCAAAATGCTCAGTCGGCTTCGGTCCTTCAACTCCTTCGGGCAGCCCCACAATCCTCAAATACTGTTGCCTGGATCTGTTTTCCAGGTCTTCTATTTTTCCTCGCAGGTGCTTGTTAGTATCCATCACCTTCCGCATCTCTTTCCCCATCGAGGCAAGTTGATCACCGTGCTGCACTAACGTCTCCTCCACTTCCTTCAGCACTTCCCCTTGCTCTCGCACCTCCGCCACTGCGCTCGCCACCTCCATGCTCACCGGGGAAACCGCCTCCTCCACCAGCACACTCAAAACCTCCCTCATCTCCTTCCTCACCGACTCCATGCATTTTGCAATCTGCGCCAACTGCTTTTCAAATTCCGCAGCCATCATCTCAGTTATTTTTTCAGCTATAAGCAGTGCGGCCTTCCCTGGTGCTCCAGCCTCCATTTTCCTTGGTGACCCCGCGGTGACCTTTCCACTCCCCGACGGACCTTCAGCTGTTTTTTTTCCGGCCATTTTCTTGCTCACTCTCGACATTATTCTTTGTTCTTTTTTTCCTCCTGTGACTTCACTGTGCCTCCTCCGTGCCTTCTCCCTGCTTCTGCCGCCTCTGTGGACCCTAGGACCGGGCTTAAAGCCCCGAAAATGCCGTTGCCGAACGGGAGCTCTCCATTGTGCGGCCGCCTCCTGCCCGCCATCACCGGAAGTCTCAGCCTCATACAATTTAAGGTGCTGCATAAGGCTCACATGGCCGGGGCAAGGATAAGCCGGTTCTTTGGGTGCGAGGACAAGTGTGTTAGGCGCTCAGGGAGCCGAGCAAACCACACCTACATGTTCCGGGCATGCCAAGCGCTGGAGGACTTTTGGAAGGGTGCAGAGAGGACTGTGTCAATGGTGGTTGATTCCAGAGTCAAGCCAGGCTGGTGACTCGCAATATTTGGGGTGGCAGAGGAGCCGGGAGTGCAGGAGGCGAAAGAGGCCGGTATTCTGGCCTTTGCGTCCCTGGTAGCCCGGCGAAGGATTCTTCTTCAGTGGAAGGATGCGAGGCCCCCAAGCGTGGAATCCTGGATCCACAATATAGCGGGGTTTATTAAATTGGAGAGGGTGAAATTTGCCTTAAGGGGATCGGTGCAAGGGGTCTTCAGGTGGTGGCAACCGTTCCTAGACTTCCTGGCACAATGTTAGAAGATGATCAGCAGAAGCAGCAACCCGGAGGGGGGGGGGGGGGGGGGGGGGGTGGTTGGTTTGTTTTTCCTGAGTGGACGCCTTTGTGTTGATGAAGGCTGTTAATTTATTATGTATGTATACGGGGGGGGGGGGGGGGGAGGGGGGGTCTTTTCTTTCTTTATTTTGCTGTTGATATTTTGTGAACACTTGAATAATTTTTTTTTTTTTTAAATATCTTTTGACTATAATGGATGTGTCTACTAGGTTTCCAGAGGTCATTCCAGTACGTAATATTACAGCTAAAATGATAGTGGAGGAGTTGCATGAATTCTTTTCTAGACATGGACTACCCACAGAAATTCAATCGTATCAAGGATCTAATTTTACTTCAAAGTTATTCAAAGAAGTTACGGATAGTTTAGGAATAAAACAATTTAAATCAACTGCCCACCATCCAGAATCGCAGGGAGCGTTAGAAAGATGGTTTCAGACATTAAAGACAATGTTGAGGGCTTATTTCAACATTATCCAGAGGATTGGGATAAAGGAATTCCATTCGTACTGTTTGCAATTAGGGATGCACCTAATGAGTCAACCAAATTTAGTCCTTTTGAACTAATTTTTGGTCATGAGGTAAGAGGACCACTTAAATTGATTAAAGAAAAATTGGTGAGGGAGAAATCGGAAGTTACACTATTGGATTACGTGTCAAATTTTTGGGAACGATAAATAGAGCAGGTGAATTGGCTGGACAACATTTGAAAGTTGCACAAAATGTGATGAAACGGGTCGCGAGCAATAAATCCAAACTTCGTAGTTTTGCCAGTGGAGATAAAGTTTTAGTGTTGTTACCAGTGGTAGGTGAACCTTTAAAAGCTAGGTTTTGTGGACCTTATCAGATTGAAAGGAAATTAAGTGAGGTGAATTATGTGGTAAAAACACCAGATAGAAGGAAGACTCACCGAGTGTGTCATGTGAATCTGCTTAAAAGGTATTTGAAAGGGAAGGAGAGAAAAAAGAGGTTTTAATGATTCTAACTCAAAGTGACGAACCAAATCCAGATGACTTTGAATGTGACATACCTCAAATTAAATTGGAAAAGGAGGATGCTCTTAAAAATTGGGATAAATTGTTGAGTTATCTTCCAGAGGAAGAACGAACTGACCTTAAAGTGTTATTGATATCACATGGGCAAGTTTGTGGAGATAGATTGGAAAGTACTAAAATGTCTATACATGATGTAGATGTGGGAAATGCTGTTCCAATCAAACACATCCATATAGACTTAATCCTCTAAAATTGGCACAGGTTGACAAAGAGATTGGTAGTATGCTTAAAAATGGCATAATTGAAGTGGGTTGCAGCCAATGGAGCTCACCCATAGTGATGGTGCCGAAACCAGATGGTACCCAACGGTTGAGTGTGGACTAGAGAAAGGAGAATGCAGTTACAAGAACGGACTCTTATCCTATCCCACGTTTGAAGGGTTGCATTGAGAAAGTGGGACAATCTGCTTTTATTTCCGACTTCCAGACATGGAAAGAACATTTACAACATCGTATGGAGTTCTTACATCGATTTCAGGAGGCGGGTTTGGTAATAAACCTAGCCAAAAGTGAATTTGGAAAAACCCGAATCACTTTCCTTGAGGTGTTTCCGATGCCTCAAGACGAAGGGAAATACTACGTTTTCTTGGCATGAGTGGATTTGATCGACCATTTGTGCAAGAGTTGTGCAATGTGATTGCTCCACTGATGGACTTGCTGAAGAAACGTATTAAAAAATTTCAATGGACAGCGGAGTTTCAACGGGCATTTGACTGCCTGAAAGCTGTGGTAACCGATACTCCTGTATTGGAGAATTGCAAGGGACTCTGTGATCAGAATTAACTAAAGTGTTGATTCCCAAATTTCTTTCCCTGTCAGTCTGGCCTCAATAAAAGTTGAGATGGATTCGCACGTAAAAAGAAGTTATTTATTTAGCTTGCAAGCTTAATTCATCTTACAGAAACATAAGAGACATCCAGTCTCCTACACTCCAGAAAGCGACTGAACAAAGAGACAAAGGGATCTCTGCAAAATCAATTCAAATGGTATCAAGTTTCACATACTCGACACCCATAGGTCAGCCTATGTCCCTCCTGACCTGTTTGATCTATTCTGATTGGCTCACTTCCAATCCCTTTCTCTGGCCCCTATCAATGCAGC
The DNA here is from genome assembly GCF_047496885.1 of Scyliorhinus torazame. Lineage (NCBI taxonomy): Eukaryota > Metazoa > Chordata > Chondrichthyes > Carcharhiniformes > Scyliorhinidae > Scyliorhinus > Scyliorhinus torazame. The sequence continues at coordinate 63,091,129 of NC_092710.1, read as the reverse complement.
ATCACTCTCATAGACACACCTCTTCCTGCTTTTTCCATGCGGTCTCAAATCCCTTTGTCTCTTATCTGCCAGAATCAAAGTGGCTTATTTCTACATTACATTAACTAGTATCTCGAAAGTAACTATTTTATATCACATTCGTCATTCCCTCCTTTTATCATTCCATGATAACCGAACTATCCAATCCATAGCTACGGTTCCTCATCTAAAAAGATCCGTCGCTGCATTTCCAATTCCTGTCTTAGCCCCCCTTCATCTGCCTCACCCTCATGGATTTTAACAGTTAAAAAAAATTTTTTCGGTGATTGGGGCGGTGATCTGATCCAGTGCACCCCACATTCTACCCATCACAAATTTAAGGATGGCCAGGCCCACAAAGATGCAGCCGATAGCTACCACTAGATACATGGTCATATTTATCAACCAGTCCTTCCATCCTCCAAATCCCCAGTTACCCCAAGAGCCAGGATCCTGCATCCCGTCCAAGTGATCCCGTATGCGATCCATAAATTTAGTGATGTTAGCGGTCAAGTCCTGAACTCCCATGATACACTTGCCCTGTACTATGGCGCATACCCCACCCTCACGGGCCAGAAGATAGTCAAGAGCATACCGGTTCTGCATTGCAAACAACCGTAGCTGAGACAACTCCTTAGTTATTGCCCCGAGGGCTCCCAAGGTTTCATTTCCCAAGATGGTAAGGCCGCAAATAAAATAATTCCGATCACTGACAGCCAAGGAACCCCCCACACCTCTCAGTGTCAATACGCTCAGAATGCCCCACCCGGCTGAGTGGCTCCGGTTGGGTGCAAGAACCTGAGGTTTTTTCCAGTTCTCGCAAAATTCAGCAGAGACTGCCCGGCGTGCTAACTGATTATGCAGGTTCCACGCCGAAGGGCAGGGGACTGTGGTAGGGACTAGAGTCCCTATAGCAATTCGGCGGGGAAATGGGGGTGACAAAACGTTGGTCGCTGTACCATTAAATAAAAGTAGTATCCTTGTTCCGTGTGGAGGCTAGCATCACAATCAGCATATCGGTTGCGTAAGGACCTCCCAGTAGCCCAGTTTATCCAACTTTGAAATGCCCATTCGGGCCGCCCAGCAATGCGGAAAGCCCTAGTCCCAACAGTGATATGAGAGACATTCGCCCAGCCACAGAGGAGCTGGAGGCCGGCGTCAATGGAACGCAAGTGGTGTTGTAACAAACGCATTGGCCAGACGCCTGGGTGATATGGCACCTCCTGTCCGTACAGTTGGGAACCAGACATGTTATATTTGTGTCCACCTCTACCAGCAAACAGCCATATCCTTCATTGCTGAAGCAATTCTCGTACGACCGGGAATCCCTATTGGGAGTGAAGTGGCTAGGTATGTACGCCCTGCACCGTCGCAGCCTATCGTACTGTGAATGGGAATTATCCCGAGGAAGGGGAAGGCAAATAGCCGGTGGTGCTGAACCCGGATCGTAAGGAAGAGTAAACTGATCGGGCAGTGGTTCGGAATGCTGACAATGAACCACCGTTTGGGGAGTGCCCCAAAGCGGTGAAACAGAAAATAACCTAGTCACCGCTGCGGGGTTTGGGTAGCAGACAACCCGTCCCTGGCCATACAGACGGTGGTAAATCTGGTAGAAGAGATTCATACTACCCGGGTTTTCCTCAGTTTGGCCTTTAATTAACTTAAGTGTATCTTCCAGTAACGTACGTTCTAGCTGTACTTCCCTTCTCATACGCCCCGTCCTCTCTCTAGTCCCTTTCTCTTTCTCATAGCCTCTTCCTACACTCTTCTGACAGCCTGATTTTACCTTTATTGTACCACTCTTAACACATCCAAAATCAAATTTACATGTATTCCAAAAACAAAGCAATGTCCATATAATGTTCCCTTCCCATCGCCGGGACCGGTGCAACTGCTTCATGACTCCTGCATTCTCCTTAACTTTGATGACCTTCCATGAGTCGATACCATGTCCTCGTATATGGGGGCAGCAAAGAACATCACCTTTGCATAGGTGATGTATCCTTGTAGATTGGTTGGGGCTACACAGATACATAATATTCCCCTTTTCCATGTCCATCGCCAATAACACGCCAAGCGAAGTGAGGCCAAATATCAGACAGACAATGCGTAGCCACTCCATCATGCTCCACACCTGTAAAATAGCACTGGGGAAGGGAGGCAGGTTAGTATCCAACCTTTTACAGTAGTGGAGATGGACTCAATTTACAGTGATGTAGGTGGACCCAAGCACTTCGCCCCTCCACTTTAACTGCTGTGGGGGTGGTAAGGAGAACTTGGAAGGGCCCGTCCCATCGCGGCTCCGACCCCTTCCTAGTCCAATTTTTGACCATGACATAACTACCGGGCTGGACTGAAAGTGAGCTAGGTACTGGGGGCAATGGCTGGTGAGCCGCGCGGACTTGGCCATGGAGTTCCTTGAGCACTTGCGTAAGGGCTAGAACATAGGTGGTAATTTCTTCAGTCATCTGATAAAACTGAACCCGTCTGGGAACCTGCAGGCTCCAAGGAGTTCTAAGAGGCCTGCCATAAAGAATCTCGGCGGGAGAGAGCCGGGCCGGTCCCGCAGGTGTAACTCGCAGCTGGAAGAGGGCAACGGGGAGCAACTTAAGCCATGTCAGTCCCGTGTCTGCTCTTAATTTAGCCAATTTAGTTTTGAGGGTCTGATTGTGTCTCTCAACCAACCCGGCCGCCTGCGGTCTGTAAGCACAGTGTAACTGCTGGCGTATGCCCAACTGGGAGCAAAACTCCTTGTTAATTTGTCCAATAAAATGAGGCCCATTATCAGAACTTAACTGAGCTGGTATACCATACCGGGGAATGATTTCCCTCATCAAGACTTTAACCACAGTAGCAGCTTTATTATCGATAGTCGGATACGCCTCGACCCATCTGCTGAACACATCCACAATGACCAAAACATATTTGTAACATTGACACCTTTCCAACTCAATGTAATCCATTTGGAGCGTCTCAAAGGGACCACTGGGCAACGGGATTTGCCCCTTCCCACAAGGGATACCTTTTCTGGTGTTATATTGCTGGCAAATCAAACACCGATTACTGATACTTTGGGCCAACCCTTGCATTTTAGGGTGCCACCAAGTGTCCAGCAACAAATCACTAGTCCCTCGAGCCCCACAATGAGTTGCAAAGTGTTCACATTCAATGACCCATAAAGCCAGCACATCAGACATACAAGTGTGATGTGCAGGCGTGGTCCATAAAGAGGAAACAGAATCATATGTACAACCTAACCGTTTCCACATTTGTTTATCACTCTCAGGAGCGTCCTCCTGTAACCTTATGACGTCTTGGATGGTTGGCATTGACTTGTCAGAAGCAAACATATTTATAGTAGATCGTTTAGTCTGACTTAACATTTTAGGCACCATCACTTGCTGAATTTGTGCGGCTGTTCGCGCTGCACGATCTGCTCGTTCATTACCAACGTCAACTGGGGTTGTACCATTCGTGTGGGCAGCACATTTCATAACGGAAATCTGCGCTGGCAGAAGGAGGGCCTGCAGTAGGTCATTAACTAAGCAACGGTTGGATATTTCTGTGCCTGCCGAGGTAAGGAATCCCCTATTCTTCCAGAGTTGTCCGAAGTCATGAACTACCCCGAAAGCATATCGGGAGTCAGTGTAGATATTTACCCGGCAATCTCCCCCAAGTATACATGCACGGGTGAGGGCAAAATGTTCGGCTGGTTGTGCTGTGTAAGGGGTCTGGAAAGCTGCCGCTTCTAAAATCAGACCATCCTGATCTATGGTTGCATAACCGGACAGTCTCCGGCCAGTGGGGCTTACTAATGCACTGCCATCAACATACATAATCATGTCAGGTTGTTCTAACGGAATATCACTCAGATCGTCCCTTATTGTTGTAGTTTCCTGAATCAAGGCTAAACAGTCGTGACCAGGCGCGTCCTCATGGACAGGGGGACCGCTAAGAAAACAGGCTGGATTGATAGTGGTACAATATTTAAATGTCAGACGTGGATTGTTCAAAAGGTATATCTCATACCTATTCTGACGAGCTGCGGTAAGATGCTGAGTCTGCAGTTGCCCCAATAGTGCGATTACCGAGTGGGAGCTATACACCGTAATATCCTGTTGGAGAGTGATGTTGGCAGCAGCCTGCAAACTATTGTATATCGCTGCCAAGATCTGGGTGCAAACAGGGTGGCCCAACGCCACTGGGTCGAGTTTGGAAGAGTAATATGCTACGGGCCGGTGCTTGTCCCCATGTTGCTGGGTGAGTACCGCTGTTGAACATCCTTCCAGAACAGTACAGTATATCTGGAATGGTCGGTCGTATAGGGGCCTACCAAGGGCCGGTGCTTGTAGCAAGGCCTGCTTCAGGCAACGGAAGGCCTCGAGTGCCTCGGTGGTGAGAATAAAGTTTCCCTCTTTACTCGTGTAAGGCGTCAGCAGCTTTGTATAGACAGCGATGTTTGGTATCCACTGCCGACAATAATTCACCATACCCAGCCAATGACGAACCTCCTTGGCTATTGTAGGGGCGGGGAATTGGCATATTGGTTCAATCCTACTGGGTTCAAGACTTCTTTCTGTGGCTGTAAGTAAAACTCCTAAGAACTTAACTTTTCTCTGAGCCACCAAGACCTTTGCTTGTGAAACAACATAACCCAACGAGGATAGGTGGTTCAATAATTGGATCACATCATCCCTATTACTGGGCTCGTCAGGACTTGCCACCAATATGTCATCTACATACTGCACTAGAATGGAACCATGCTCCAATGTCAAGGCCTGGAGTTGGGTCTGCAGACATCTGGAGAAGAGTGTAGGTGAATTGACAAACCCCTGTGGCAGTCGGGTCCAGGTATACTGCTGTCCATTGTAAGTGAAGGCAAACAAATATTGACTTTCAGTCGCAAGTGGGAGGGCAAAGAAGGCGTGCTGAAGGTCAATTACGGCGAAGACCCGGGCTTGAGCTGGAATTTGAGCCAGTATGTGGGCAGGGTTAGGGACGAGAGCATGTAACGGCTGTGCGATGGCATTAATTGAACGTAAATCCTGTACTAATCGGCGCTGGTCTGGTTTGGCTGGTTTAGGCACAGCAACTATTGGGGTATTACATTCTGATTGGCAAGGGACCCAAAATACCCTGTTTCAACAGTTCTTGAATTAATTTATCTATTGATGGAGCAGCTTGAGACTTCAGGGGGTATTGCCGAATGGAAGGTAGCTTTACATGATCCTTAATCATTACCTTGATAGGTGTAACATTTGTCTTTCCCACTTGTGATGGGTATTCCGCCCAGGCCTGTGGATTGACATATTCCAACACATCATGTCCCCTGTGATGCTGCAGTCGAGTGTTAATCGTTTCAGGGACCTCAAAATATTCTATGGTAGTGCCGTCCGGCATGACTTGAAGTGCGTAGTCTGTTGGATCTAAATGATCCACTGCCCTCCTGACCATTCGCCCCATATCCCTGGCATGGTACTGGTCATGGACCTGACGTGTAATATGAGGGCTTACCGAAGCTGACTGTGGCCATAAATGTGGTGATATTGTAACAAAATCGGCTGTACCTTCTTTTCCCGTGACTGTGGCTGTAACCTTGACTGGCCATTCGGTCTCAAGTAATGGCCGGTATTTGTCCTCCAACTCCCTGTTTCGTCCAGTTCTGTCATAGGCCAGGGTAACGTGATGCAGTGACTGTTCAACGTCTAACGTCCACCACTGGGGGGTGATGGAAATATAGCACTGTTGTCTCATCCTCCATGATGTAACCGTTACCCCCTCATCTCCGCATTCTAGCTGTAGCTGGAAGATACACAGTAAATCTCGGGCCAACAAGTTACAGTCCAATCCAGTAGTCACTACAAACTGATGCTCTGCAGACGTATTCTCGTAAGTGACTGTCACAGGTTCAGAAATAGGATACTCACACACCTGTCCTTGGAACCCTGACAATTGCTGCGTGTGGTCGGATATTGGTAATTTAAGTGTTGATTGCACAGAAGACATAGCTGCCCCTGTGTCGATTACAAATGAGTGATGTTGATCTCCTATCTGGAGAGAGATAATAGGTTCCCTGTCCGATTGGAGAGTCCTTATGGCTCAATTAGCTAGTCAATCCTGTGTTGGGAAAGGGTTTTCCTGGGAGAAGTCAGTGTATCTCATCTGTCCTCCCCTTGGTGGGTACCCTCTCCTTTGGGTCGAATAATCTCCTTCTACTGTTTGTCTTTTAAAGGGGCATTTCTGTTGCCAGTGATCTACACGGCCGCAATTAAAACATGCATTGCTCCCTCTATTTCTGCCCCGGCCTCGTCTTCCAGTAGACCAATGGCCCCTCAGAGGGGGCTGCGGTTGTCGAGCTGTTGATTCGTTCGGTGGGCCATAAAAATGGGGTGAGGGTCCCTTTGGGTGGGTTTGGTATCCTCCTCTTCGCTGATCCACCCACCCAAAGTCACTATATTGGAGCTCCTGCTGGTAAACTACCATTTCTGCCGCTTGTTGGGGTCGCAGATCATCCTTTTTCATTACATACTCAGTCTTAACCTTTGTAACTGAGCCTCCTTCTTGGCCTACACCCTCCTTCCAGTAAAATATGACTGCCCTTGCCATCTGGGAAGGGTCGTTCTCTGTCCAATTCATGTTATTACATTTCACAGCAGTAACCACAGAAGGTGGTAGGCAATGCATTAACATAGCACAGTATTGAGGGGAATTCTGACCATTTTGATACAGCAAATCGCCTGACTGCCCCCGGTAGATTTCATTAAAACGCTCCAGAAATTCCTCTGGCTCTTCAGTCTTCTTAGGTTTTAGGTCTAAGATAACAGAAAGATTTATGGGCCTTTGAAATGTGCTATTCAACGCATTCAAGATCTGTGTCCTTCTATCGTCGTCTAACGCATAGGCCTGCTGGAGTGCAGCATGACTAGCATAATTCAGGTGGTTAAGATAATTGTGGTACTCTGCTGGGGTTAAAATCTGCTGGACTAGGGCCCAGAGGTCCCTTGAATCAGCTTGATAAATTGAGATGGTAGTTCTCAAGGAATCCACGAAGGCAGCAGGAGATTTTTTTCTATCTGGGATTGTAGCCATAATAGCCATCATCTCACTGGGTGTCCATGGGAAGTAAACGTCTATCGTGGGCTTCGCTGCCGCAGTCCCTGGGTCGGGGTTTCGCATCTTCCTAATCGGTAACTGTCTCCGAATGTCACCAGGGGGCACTCTAGCTATTTTCGCTGGTTGTTCCAAGACTTCAACGTCTCTCCCTGTCACTAGGGGGAGTTCTTTCTCTTCAAACAAAGTTGTTCCAGCTTTCTTTGTTCCCAAATCTTGTGATTTCTCCTTCGTTTGGGGAGACTTAGGTGATATGCTTAATTGTTTCTGGTGAGCGTCAAGCCCTTCTCTCGCTGTCCGAGATCTTGTCCTAGAGCTAACTGGGCTTGTGGGACAGAGTTCCTTTTGCTCTTTCGGTTGTGAAGTTGGTAAATCAGGACTCACACTATCACCCAAAAGGGCTTGAGTTTCTGGCATATTTGAAATCTGGGGAGCAATGGCTGGGTATATATTATTGTACTCTGGTGGTTCTGGAATGAGCGCAGACCATACTATGGGTGCAGACGGAACTTTTACTGACTTTTCCAAATTATTGAATTTTTCTTCTTCTGTCAATTCAAGGCCAGCCATTGAACTACGTAGTTCGTCTCTTGTGTGACCCGGGTCCTTCCTGTCTCTATTTGCTCTTTTTTTAAATGCACATTCCTTTTTCAAGATCTGTAATGTTTTTAGGTTACCCTGTTCACTAATTGAAATCCCCATTTTAAGGGCATTATCCTGCCAGCTGGACAACATAATCTTATCTTTTTCCTCTTGACAATATTGCCTCCATAATCCAATTAATTCTTTAGTTTTCATACCTTGATTTTTTCTCCATATTTGTCCCTGGATTTTCTTAACCATTGGGGGGTCTTTGGTTCCCCCTAGTGGCCATTCATCTCCCATTTTAGTTCTTAACTGTGCTGACAATTTTCTAAAATCCTTCGCTTTGTCCGGATACTTATCACATAATATTTGCAGTGGCATGCCTGGATCATTTGTGCTCTCCAAGGAATTTCCCATAATCTCAACTAGTCCTCGGAACTGCGTTTTTTCGCCACTACAGTCCAAAGAGAAAATTTTAGCTTAATCAACTATATTTCTAACACACAGACATATAGAGGTGAACCATTTTCAATTTCAAATGTTACATCTACCTCTCATAACGTAACCCAACCGAATTAACTCACAAATAAAGTTGAACCATTTATATTTTAAATGTTACATCAACAATACAGCCTACCCCAGCCAAATTAACTCACAAATGAAGTTGAACCATTTATATTTTAAATGTTACATCAACAATACAGCCTACCCCAGCCGAATTAACTCACAAATGAAGTTGAACCATTTATATTTTAAATGTTACATCAACAATACAGCCTACCCCAGCCGAATTAACTCTATGAAATCCCATCAATTAAAATGCTAATCCCCAGACTGACCTGTGATTTCGTCGAGGCGGTCTTTCTGTGCCAACCGCGAGTGACCAGACTAATCAGACGATAAGAAGAGGGGAACAATCAATGCGCGGTCGTTTTCCAGTTCTACATTGAGGGCCCTTTGTTCCCCATCCTCCTGTTCATAATCAGTCTAATTCTGATTTCGCAGTTGGATCAGGATCGCCCTGAGAAATCCCGGTTTTCGGCACCAAATGTTGATTCCCAAATTTCTTTCTCTGTCAGTCTGGCCTCAATAAAAGTTGAGATGGATTCGCACGTAAAAAGAAGTTATTTATTTAGCTTGCAAGCTTAATTCATCTTACAGAAACATAAGAGACATCCAGTCTCCTACACTCCAGAAAGCGACTGAACAAAGAGACAAAGGGATCTCTGCAAAATCAATTCAAATGGTATCAAGTTTCACATACTCGACGCCCATAGGTCAGCCTATGTCCCTCCTGACCTGTTTGATCTATTCTGATTGGCTCACTTCCAATCCCTTTCTCTGGCCCCTATCAATGCAGCATCACTCTCATAGACACACCTCTTCCTGCTTTTTCCATGCGGTCTCAAATCCCTTTGTCTCTTATCTGCCAGAATCAAAGTGGCTTATTTCTACATTACATTAACTAGTATCTCTAACGTAACTATTTTATATCACATTCGTCAAAAGTATCTAACTTTAAAGAGAAATGCCGAGGTGTAGAGGAATGGATGGATCCTGCGAAGGCTTTCTTGTTCAAAGAGACTGTCAATCGAGAAGGATTTCGGTTGGAGGAAGAAGAACAAAAGAAAATGGACGATATTATTATGGCTGTTTGCTTGTGTTGTTTTGTTTTGAAACGAAAACGTATTTTTACTGTGTGCATTTCTTAATTGATAGTGCAAAGATGAAAAAGGAAACCATCTTGAAGTTGATGGTTCTTTTTTTTTCTTGGGGGGGAGGTGTCATGTGAGAGTACCTTTAAGAAATGGATGTTTAAGCAATGTAACTTTATGAAATGGAGCTGATCATATTACTGAAGTGATGTCAGAGGGTGGGGGGAGCTGAGCTCACTTCTGCTTTTGGTTTCAGTTTGAGGAGAAAGCTGGGAGTGTCTGTGTGTTTTGCTGAGAGCTGCAGGAAGAAACAGAGCCGGTCTGTTGATGTCTGCAATCCAAAGACTATAAATATATTGAATGTAACCTCATGTCTGTTTTTGAAGATTGAAGTCTTTTTGATGTTTAAAGGAACAGTTTGAAGGATTATTTAGTGTTCTAGTCTTTTGGGGTTAACTTTAAAGTAATGGGTGTTAAGATATTCAATGTTTGTTTTAAAAAAAGGGTAAATTGAGTTCATAGAATAAACATTGTTTTGTGTTAAAAACCATTTGTCCATAATCGCTGTATCACCCCTGGAGAGTACGCCGTGTGCTTCCCACACCACAATCTATTAAAAGTTGTGGGTCGAATGAACTCCATGAAACACTTTGGGGTTCTGTAAACACGGACCCATAACACCTGCACTCAACAAACAGGACAAATTCAACCCATCGAATTACCGGCCTATGAGATTACCCTGCATCATCATACAATGATGGAAGGAGTCATCAACAGTGCTATCAAGTGGCAAATAATGAGCAATAACCTACGCACAGACGTTTAATTGTGTGAAGCAAGTGTCACTCATATCCTGACCTTTTACAGCCTTGTTCAAACATGGACAAAGAGCTGAATGCCAGAGGTGATGTGAGAGTGACTGTTCTTGACATCAAGGAACATTTGACCGAGTATTGCTTCAAGGAGCCCAGCACAACTGAAATCAATTGGAATCAGGAGGAAAACTCTCCACTGGCTTGAATCCGGCATTGCACAAAGGAAGGTGGTTGGAGGTCAATCTCCAGGATGTCCCCGCATAGGTTCCTCAGGATAATATCCTAGGTCCAACCATCTTCAGCTGCTTCATCAATAACCTCCCTTCCATCATAAGGTCAGGAGTAGGCATAACAGCAGATGACTGCACAATGATCAGCATCATTCACGGCACTTCAGAAACTGAAGCAGTACAAATCCAAATGAAGCAAGACCTGACAAGACCCAAGCTTGGGATGACAAATGTCAAGTTACAGTTTTGCCACACAAGTTCCATGCAATGACCATCTCCTACGAGTTAGGATATAACCATTGCCCGTTTACATTCAAGGACGTTACCCTCGGTGAATCAACATCCTGGGTGTTGCCATTTGTGAGAAACTGAACTGGACTAGCCACATGAATACTGTGGTTACTAGAGCAGGTCAAAGGATAGGAACTTCCGGCGCATAAATCACGTCCTGCTTCCCCAAATCCTGTCCATAATCTACAAGTCTAATGGAATACTCTCCTCGTGGCTGGATGAATGCAGCTCCAGCAACACTCAAGGAACTCGGGACCATCCAGGGCAAAGCAGCCCGCTTGATCTGCCCCTTCCACAAACATTCAATCCATCCACCACCGACAACCAGTGGCAGCCGTGTGTACCATCTGGACGAGGAGCTGCAAGAATGCGCCTTGGCAGCACCTTTCAACCACACGACCATTACCAGCTTGAAGTACTGGTCTAGCCGATAACTGGAAGCCCGCCACCTGGAAGTTCCCCTCTAAGTCACTCACTACCCCGAATTGGAAATATATCACCGGTCCTTCACTGTCCCTGTGTCAAATTTATGGACCAACCTCACTAATAGCACAGGAGGTGTACCTTATGAACTGCAGCCGTTCACGAAGTCACCTCACCGTCACGTTCTGAAGTGCAACTAGGGATGGGCCATAAATGCTGGCCGACGCTGCGACGCCTATATTAACTTTAAATGAATTTTTAAGAAGTCTCCCGCCGGGAGTGGAGGGCATGAAAGCTTCAGTAGGAGGCCACTGTGTTGAATGGCGTCGTAGGTGGCTTTGTGGTCCAGGAACACCTGTCTTCAAGCTATTTTGAAAGCCTTTTTCAATGTACCCATTGCGTACCAGTATCTGTTGTCCTTTGCTGTCGCCTTTGTGGAAATTAGTTTGGTCGGCACTCAGGACATTTTCTACCATTAGGGATATGCGCTGAAGGGTGAGGCGTTCAAGGTTTAATACGGGACCGACAGGGGAGAGATTGAACGCTAGTTACAAGTATGGGGTCTTTTCAGGTGTTCATATGAATTTTACTGTCCTCAATTTCTTTGGAATGCTGTTGGAATTTATGACCATCGTGTGAAATCGGGCAGCCAGGTGAGAGCTCGCTCCGCCAGATGTTTCACAGACTCTAGCACGCGATATTGTTATATCCTGCTGCCTTGCTGCACTTTAAGCCCTGGAGAACATCCTTTGGTTCTGCAAACTCAAAGGGGGCGGGTTGATATCGTCTCCGTGTTGCTGATAGTGTTGTCTTATTGCACTCCGGTTCTTCATTTTGTTGTGCTTATCCAGAGGTTCCTCCGCTAATGCAACGTCTGTGGAAGGGGAATTTTGAGTTGAACGGTTCAGGGCACTGAACCTTCTCTGGATCTGACCATTTGATCTGCGTTTCCTCCACACACAGGGAATTGTCGTTTTTTCCCATTACTGCTTTAATTTTCCATTTGGGTTTCAGAGTGAAAGATTTTGTACTCAAAATGCTATTAGTAAACTAATTTGCGCAATAAATGTAGTTTGTTCTTCCCTCGTGACCATTTTCACCATTGGTACTGTTATGGGCCAGGGTTTAGAAAACTCCAAAGTGTGTCATGGGGTTCACCTGACCTACAACTGTTTATTTATCTTGGTTCCGATCAGCACAAGGGCCTGCCTTTCAGGTGTTATTCAACAGAGGCCTTAAACACTTTTAATCAAAAACCATAAGTTCATTCTACGAATTTAGTTAACATTTTTATAAATACACAAAGTCAGCATTTTTGTCAACTACCGACATAAATACCCCACATAGTTACAGCATTCTGTTTATAACCCTTAATAAATATCGCCCTTAACCTGTTCCAATTTAATAGCAAGATCCCATAAACCTTTTCAAAGGTGTGGCCCAGCACACAGCACTCTTACTATCTTTAAGACTTGGTATGGACACTTCTTGTTTCCACCCTAAAACAGCAGGTTTGAATTCTTACCAGAAAACAGTTATTTCGTTAGAAATTATAAAGCAACCTGGAAACAACTTTTTAAATGCAGATGGAGGAAAAAACCTTCTTTCAACCTGTGCTGTACAAACCAGTTCAAACTCAAAGCAAAAGTAAAACCGACTCAAAAATGAAAGTAAAAACCCATGTCCACAGCCCAGCTGCGCCCACACAATGACATCACTGAAGCCATGTGATGAGACAAAAATATTTCTTAAAGGGAACACTCCCATGACAATACCAACATGGTTACTTTCCATAAGCATTCTGAACGGAATAGGACTACTTCCGACGTAAGCGATATATTTGTCAACTTCAACGTATTTGAATATTCGAATGTGTTCAGCATTGTTTCCTGTAGCAAGATCTTCTAGATGCAACAAGAGGACAGGCATTACTAGATTCAGTTTCGAATAATGAGCCCAATATAATTAGCAGCCTAACAGCGCATCTTTTACCAAGTAGCGATCACAACTGGAAAGTTCAAACAACTGATGATCAGTGGAGAATATTTTAAAAACATTTCACAAGATACAGAGCAAGTATCAATCCCAGAAAGGAAAAGGCTTCACTTCACAAAAAGGGAACAACGAAAGAGGTTGGGGACAGTATAAAACTAAAGAAAAAGGGACTACAAATGCATGTAGCATCTTACAGATGCAGACGAATGGGATAGGCGCAAGCACCAGTGAAAGGTCACAAAACAGTTTGTAAGACCTACCAAAGGAGATCATAAAATGAGACTTGCAAGGGACATCAAAATAAACAAGAAGAAATGTTGTAGTTATATAAAGGGAACCCGGGTGTGAAGAGCAATGGAGGCCCAGTAACAGCTGAAAATGGAAATATCGTCAGTGATAATGGGGATATGCCACACATGTTGAACAATGACATTGCCTCCGTAGTTACAGTAGAAAAGGAGGATAACTTGTCAGAATTCCCGAAAAAAGAATAGTAGATCGACGACATGGACTTAATATAATCAACGTAAGTACAGCATCAGTAACTGGGAAATTAAGGATACTGTGAAGTGACAATTCTCCAGGACCTGAGGTTTCCATCTGAGGGTCGTAAAGGAAGTAGGGCAGCACATTGTAGATGTTATAACCATCCAGAGTTCAAGAGATTCAGCAGTAGTCCCTCTGGATTGGAAAATTGCACGTTACTCCACTTTTTAACAAAGGTCAAATGAGGAAACCAGGGAATAACAGACCAGTTCACCGAACGTCTGTGGTGGGGAAATTGCTAGATCTATAATCAATCTATATTCTGAGAGACTGGATCTACAGGCATTTAGAGAGGCAAGGACTGATTGGGAGCAGTCAGCATGTCTTTGTGAGTGGAAACTCATGTCTCACCTATTTGACTGAGTTTTTTGAAGGGGTAAACAAGACGGTAGATGAGGGCAGTGCAGTCGACGTTGTCTACTCGACTTTAGCAAGGCCTTTGACAACCGCATGCTAGGTTGTTGCATATGGTTAAATCTCACGGAATTCAGAGTGAGGTAGCCAAATGGATACAGAATTGGCTTGACACAAAAGACAAAGGGTGATTGTAGAGGGTTGTGCTTACAACTGGAGGCCCGTGACCAGCAGTGCGCCTCATTAATCACTGCTGGGTTCACTGTTATTTGTTATTTAAATTAATGATTTGGATGATAATTTAGGAGACATGGTTAGTAACTTTGCAGATGACACTAAGTTTGGTGGCACAGTGGACAGTGAAGAAGGTTATTTAGGATTGCAAAAGGATCTTGATCAATTGGGCATGTGGGACGATGAATGGCAGGTGGATTTTAATTTAGATAAACGTGAAGTGATGCATATTGGTAGATTGGATCGGGGTATGGCCTACTCAGTTAATGGTAGGGAGTTGGAGAGAGTTATAGAGCAAAGAGATCTAGGAGTAAAGGTTCAAAGTTCCTTGAAGATGGAGTCACATGTGAACAGGGTGGTGAAGAAGGCATTCGGCATGCTTTGTTTCATTGATCAGAACATTGTACAGGAGATGGGACGTCTAGCTCAAGTTGTACAAGGCATTTTTAAGGCCACACTTAGAATACTGTGTGCAGCTCTGGTCACCCTACATTAGGAAGGATATGATTAAACCAGAAACAGTGAAGAAAATATTGACTAGGATACTACCGGGACTTAATGGTTTCAGTTAAGAGCAGAGAGTGGATAGACTGTGCCTTTTTCCCCTGCAGCGTAGGAGGCTTATGGAGGTCTATAAAATAATGAGGTGCACAGATGAAATGGATAGTCGACATCTTTTCCCGAAAATAGAGATGTCTAAAATTAGAGGGCATAGGTTTAAGATAAGAGAGGCAAGATACAAAAGGGTTCAAGGGAGACATTTTCACATAGAGCGTGGTGAGTTTTGGAACGAGCTGCCAGAGGCAGAAGTAGATGCGGGTACAATTGTGTCTTTTAACAAGCATTTAGACAGTTATATGGGAAAGATGGGTAAAGATGGTTATGGGCCAAATGCAGGCAATTCGGACGAGCATCGTGGTAAAAACTGGGCCCGTGGACAAGTTGGGCCAAAGGGCCCGTTTTCATGCTGTAAACCTCTATGACTCGATATTGAATTCCAGAAGGCATTTTATGAAGGCACACAGGAGATTTTGAACAAAGGTGGAAACCATCGGAATTGAGGGCACAGTTATTGCCATCATTAGGAAATTGGTTTAGTGGCAGGCGACAGAGAGTGGTGAACATGGGATAATGTGACACACTAATTGGTAGGAGGTGACACACGGTGCACCCCAGGGATCTGTTTTGGGGCTTCAATCATTCTCCCTATTCATTAATGACTTGGCTGATCCCATATCAATTCCCGTACAGGCCTCCCAGAACAGGCGTTGGAATGTGGCGACTTGGGGCTTTTCACAATAAATTCATTGAAGCCTACTTGTGACAATAAGCGATTGTTATATTAGGAAGTCCTATATTCACATTTTCGGATGTTACAAAGGGAGGTGGTATTGTTGTAGACAGCCTAGATGATAGCATACATTTGCAAAATTGTGCCAGATGGAATTTAATGTAAGCAAGTGTGAGGAGATCCATTTTGGAGCACAAAAGGATAGAGCCGAGTACTTTCTAAATGGAAAGTGTTTCGGTAGAGTGGGTGTCCAAAGATACTTGGGGGTTCAGGTGCATAGCTACTTAATATGCCAGGATCAAGTGCAGCGCATAATCAAAAAGGCTAATGGTATGCAAGTTTGTACACACAGGATTGGAATATAAATACACTGGGGCTATGCTGCAGCTGTACAAACCCCCGGTTAGATCCTACTTGGAATACTGTCAACAATTCTGGGCAGCACACCTGAGGAAGGATATTTTGCCCTTGGAGGGAGGGCAGTGTAGGTTTACAAAAATGATACATGTATTACAAGGGGGAGGAGTTGCGAGAAGCGATTACTCACGTTAGACTTGTTTTCGCTAGAATTTAGAATGTTAAGGGATGTTCTGATCGTAATATTCAAAAATAAACAGGGAAAACAGGGTAAATAAAGATAAGCTATTTCCATTGTTTGGGGACTCTACCAACCGAGGGCAGAGTGTAAAAATAGAGCTGCACCGTTCAAGACCGATGCGAGGAAGCATTTCTTCACTCACAGGTGGTGGAGGTTTGGAACTCTTTCCCACTGTGAACAATTGAAGCTGTATCAGTTGTTAATTTTAAATCAGCGATAGATAGATTTTTGTTAAGCAAGTATATTACGGGATATCGGCCAAAGGCAGATATGTGGAGTTCGGTCATTAGATCAGCCATGATCTCATTGAATAGCGTGACAGGCACGAGAGACTGAATGGCGTACTCCTGTTCCTATGTTCCTATGGGGATTGGGCCGCAACTATGAAGAATATTATCGTCACCTCTTTTGACAACCAGGGCTGGTGCGCTGTCAATTCCAGCCCCACAGGCCCCTGTGTCCAAACACGAGTGAGTTCATCAATAATTTGGGTAAGGTTTCCAAGATCATTGGCCTATGCCTGTTCCAATGACGTAACTTGCATTAGAGTTGTAAGTGAACCACAACTGTTTATTTATAACAACAATATAGATGAAACATGCAATAATTATACTAGAATAACGGCCGGCTCATCTGCTAATCCAGCCTTTTACTTTCCCACCGTCTACCTAAACACACAGAAATCACACACATGCAGAGGGAGGAGAGCGGAAAATAAAAGGATTAATGTGAGATGGAAGATGAGTGCCCTTGCTTCGGATGTAGAAGTTGTTTTTCAGCTGATGTTGCATCACGGTTGTGCAGTGATTGAGAAACACCGGTTGGATGGCTAATGAGGATCTTCTCTCTGGAACATTTAGTCAGAATCCCCAGTTTGTGGGTTCCCCTCTGGGAAGCCACTTTCACTTTTATTAATCTGGGTCTTCACTCAGAAGATTCGCCTCAGGCCTGTGTAATTCCTATTTGTTTCCAACTCCACCAGAATGTCCCGTAGCTTTGTTGAGGAAAAACAAAGTTCCCCATACTAGATTTTACAGAGGGTTCTTTAAAGAACAGGTCCTTGCTGCAGCTGTTGCTGGACTGAACTTCCTTGCAGTTGAAACTAACTGCAGAAGGAGAAAAGTATTTGCTTTGAACCTTTAGGCAAGTTCATCAGGTGAGAGAGAGAGAGAGATCAAGATGGAGGCCCTCCAGCTTCTTAGAAAACCCAAAACTAAGAAGCAGATGAAGCCTTCCTGTTCCTGGCAGAACGTTCAGGAATAGGCAGCACTAATCAGTACAGGCCATCAGCCAAGAACCCGGCAACGTAAACAGCTCATTGATCGACAGCTGCGTCCATCATGATGAGTCATCACGAATGCCAACACAACCTGCTGGCTCCTTTTTATTTAAGTTATAGATGAAGTCCAGCTGATGGGCATAGCTCCCAGTAATTGTCGAGGATCAAAAAAGGTGTAACAGCTAAAACAGAAGAAAAGAAATGGAATAAACAAGGGACTAACAAGGATTCACAACAGGATCCTTCCGCGGCATCCGTTGCAGAAATTGTAATTTCCACTCAATGTTATGGATGGAAATATGACGCAAGCAGTACAAGAGGCAAGGGAGCTAAACCTTACTGTGCATTAGAAATAAAATTAAATGTTAAGTCACATTATGGCTGAGATGTGATGTGAGGTGTCACTGAAGAAATTAGTTGTAATTAATTCTTGAATTGTATGCCACGAGTTAACAGTGCGTTATTGTAAATGTGTTTTTAATTCGTAATGGGATGTAGGGTTATGGAGAACGGCCAGTACGGTGGAGTTGAGGCTATGATCAGATCAGCCATGATCGTATTGAATAGTGGAACAGGCTTGAGAGGCTAAATTGCTTGACCCTGCTTCCTTGTCAACTTACTCCTTCCAAAGTGGATCACCTCACACTTTACAGGGTAAATTTCCATCTGCCACGTTTCTGCCCATTTGGCCACCCCGTCTGGATCTTCTTGGAACCCAAGACATCCAACCTCACTGTTAACCACCTTGCCAATCTTTGTGTCATCCACAAACTTACTGATCGTACCCCGCCCGCACCCCCCTCTCCCGAAATAGAAATCTATTTCGCTTATATAAACAAACAATAAGGAACCCAGTACAGATCGCTGTGCTATGCCGCTGGACACTTGATTCCAGTCGCTAAAGTGGCCATCTGTAATCACCTCCTATCTCCGACAGTAAAGAACATTTTGAATACACCACATCAAGTTACCCTGTAACCATGCCCATTGCCTGCTTTATAATTCTTCCGAGTGGAACCTTGTCAAAGGCATTGCTGAAATCTGTGTAAGCTACATCAACTTCAGTACCATCACCTGCACACAGGGTCACCCGCTGAAAAAGTTCAATCAACTCTGTTCAGCATGAGCTCTCTTGGACAAAGTCATGCGGACGATTCCTAATGAAACTTTGCTTCTCTAGACGGAGATATATTTTCTCCTTAGAATGTTCTCCAAAAATCAACTCCAACACCGTGGTTCCACATTCATCACAACTATTATTTCACTGCTTTTTCTGAAATAATTGAACCACTCCTAGTGAGTCAAGGGTTGGGACACGTCGATAGTAACTTGGAGAGGCTAACTTGGAGAGATTGGGCAGGACGGTGGAACAGCGGTTAGCACAGTTGCCTCCAGCTCCTGGGTCCCAGGTTCGATTCGCGACGTATGTCACTGTCTGTGAAGAGTCCGCACGTTCTCCCCGTGCCTGCGTGGCTTTCCTCCAGGTGCTCCATTTTCCTCCCACAGTCCAAATATGTGCAGGTTAGGTGGATTCGCCATGCTAAATTGCACTTAGTATCCAAAAAAGGTCAGATGGTGTTACAGGGATAGGATGGAGGTATGGGCTCTGGTAGGGTGCAATTTCCAGGGGCTGGTGCAGACTACATGGGCCGAATGGCCTCCTTCTACACTGCAAATTGAATGAGTCTATGATTTACCGGTCCTTTGGGAATAGGGTCAAACCGATTAACTTAATGCATTCTATGCTCGGTTGGAGCATGAAACCATTGAACCATTGTCAACTCCCCCTGCAACCCACACCTTCCATCACAGCTTCCAAAGAAATCCTGGCCTTCTTGAAAGTTAACTCTGGGAAAGCAAAGAGCCCTGCTGAGTCCCTGGTTGTGCACACCGATCCTGCGTGGACCAACTGGTGGATGTGTGCACGGACATTTTCAACCTCTCCCTACTCCGATCCGAGGTTCTGCCCTGCTTCAAGAAGACCACCAGCATACTGGTATCAAAGAAGAATCAGGCAACGTGCCTCAACGACTACTGTCCGGTGGCCTTGACATCTATCTTTATGAAGTGCTTTGTGAGGTTGTTCATGAGACACATCAACTCAAAACTCACAGAATGCCTAGATTCAATGCAATTCACATACCACCACAACTGGTCCGCAGAAGACACCATCTCCCTGGCCCTAGATTCATCGCTGGAGCATTGACAACAAGGATTTCTATGTCAGACTCCTATTCATTGACAACAGCTTCGCCTTCAACACCATAATCCTAGCCAAGCTCATATGAAAACTCCAAAACCTAGGACCTGGCTCCTCCCTCTGCAACTGGATACTCGATTCTCTGACCCAGACCACAATCAGTAAGGATAAACAACAACACCTCCTCCATAGTCCTTAAAAAAGGGGCCCTACAAAGCTGCGTACTTAGCCCCCTACTAGACTCCTTTTCCACATCTGACTGTGCGGCAAAATTTGGCTCCAACTCGAACTAACGTTTACTGATGAAACGTCCATTGTGGGTCGGATCTCAAACAATGATAAGCCAGAGTACAGGAGTACTAGAAAACTTAGTGGCGGTGTGTAACGACAACAATCTATCCCTCAACGTCAGCAAAACTAAAGAGCTGGTCATTGACTTCAGGAAGCAAAGTATTTCATACACCCACGTCTGCATCAATGCCGCCAAGGTGCAGATGCTTGAGAGCTTCAAATCCTAGGTATGCACATTACCAAAGACCTGTCCTGGTCCACCCATGTCGCCAAACGACCAAGAAAGCACAACAACGCCGATACTTCCACAGGAAACTAAAAACATTCGGCATGTCCACAGTGATTCTTCCCAATTTTTACGGATGCACCATAGAAAACATCCTATTTGATTTGATTTGATTTATTATTGTCACATGTATTAGTATAAAGTGAAAAGTATTATTTCTTGCATGCTGTACAAACAATGCATACCGTACATAGGGAAGGAAGGAGAGACTGCAGAATATAATGTTACAGTTATAGCAAGGTGTCGAGAAAAGATCAACTTAATACGAGGTACGTCCATTCAAAAGTCTGATGGCAGTCGGGAAGAAGCTGTTCTTTAGTCGGTTGGTACGTGACCTCAAACTTTGGTATCTTTTTCATGAAGGAAGAAGGTGGAAGAGAGTATGTCCGGGGTGCGTGCGGTTCTTAATTGTGCTGGCTGCCTTTCAGAGGCAGCGGGAATTATAGGTGCAGTCAGTGGATGGGAGTCTGGTGCGTGATGGACTGGGCTACATTCACGACCTTTTGTAGTTTCCTGCGGTCTTGGGCAGAGCAGGCTCCATACCAAGCTGTGATACAACCAGAAAGAATGCTTTCTATGGTGCATATGTAGAAGTTGGTGAGCTTCGTAGCTGACATGCCAAATTTCATTCGTCTTCTGAGAAGGTAGAGTCGTTGGTGGGCTTTCTTAACTATAGTGTCGGCATGGGGGGACCAGGACAGGTTGTTGGTGATCTGTACACCTAAAAACTTGAAGTTTTCGATCCTTTCGACCCCTCTTGATGTACACAGGGGCATGTTCTCCACTACGCTTCCTGAAGTCGATGACAATCTCCTTTGTTTTGTTGACATTGAGGGAGAGATTGTTGTCATCGCACCAGTTCGCCAGGTTCTCTATCTCATTCCTGTACTCTGTCTCGCCATTTTTTCAAATCCGACCCACTACGGTGGTGTCATCAGCAAATTTGAAAATCGAGTTGGAGGGGAATTTGGCCACACAGTCACAGGTGTATAAGTAGTAGGAGAATGAGGACACAGCCTTGTGGGGCACCAGTGTTGAGGATGGCCATGGAGGAGGTGTTGTTGCCTATCTTTACTGATTCTGGCTGGTGGGTTAGAACGTTCAGGATCCAGTCGCAGAGGGAGGAGCCGAGGCCAAGGCCACGGAGTTTGGAGATGAGTTTCGTAGATGTTGAAGGCTGAGCTGTAGTCAATAAATGGGAGTCTGACATAGGTGTCTTTGTTCTCTAGGTGTTCCAGGGTAGAGTGCAGGGCCATGGAGATGGCGTCTGCTGTGTCCCTGTTGCAGTGGTAGGCGAACTGTAGTGGATCAAGGCAATCAGGGAGGCTGGAGTTGATTCTTGCCATGATTAACCTTTTGAAGCACTTCATGGTGATGGATGTAGACTGGACGATAGTCATTAAGGCACGCATCTGGCAACATCACTGCGTGGTATGGCATCTCCTCGGAACCAAGACCGTCAGAAACTACAGAGAGTCATGACAACAGCCCAATCCATCACGCGAACCCGTCTCCCATCCATTGACACCTCCTGCTCTCTTGGAAAAGCTGACGCATAATCAAATACCCCTCCCACCCGGCTTATTCTCTCTTCCAGAGTCTCCCATTGGGCAGAGAATAATAAAGTCTCAGAATACGCACTAACAGATTCAAAAACAAGGTCTTTTTCGCTGTTAACAGATTCTTGAATGATCCTCTTATGGACCGAACTGATCTCTTCACGCATCTTCTCCACTCAGTACTACTACACTCTGTATACTCACCCAGTGCCTCTGCCTATGTATTTATATGGTGAATTTATATATGCCCTATGGTTTTTTTTCGTGTATGGAACGATCTGTCTGGATTGTACGCAGACCAATACTTCCCACTGTACCTCGGTACACGTGACAATAAATCAAATCCAAATCAAATAGAAATCCAAAACAGTATTGCGGTAATTTACTTAACACTTGTAAATAATGCTTTATTTGTGACTTGCTTCTAAAATGTTCGAATTTTAAAGTCAAGCTCTCCTCCTAAACTGGCGCATCAGGCAACAGCAACAAAAACAAACTCAGTGGAGTCTGTCTGATTAACAATAATAATCTTTATTGTCACAAGTAGGCTTACATTAATACTGCAATGAAGTTACTGTGAAATCCTCTAGTCGCCACATTTCGGCAACTGTTCAGCTACGTGGAGGGAAATTTCAGAATGTCCAAATTACCTAACAGCACTTTCAGGACTTGTGGGAAGAAACCGGAGCACCCAGAGGAAACCGGGGGAACGTGCAGACTCCACACAGCCTGTGACCCAAGCCGGGAATCGAACCTGGAACCATGGTGCCATGAAGCAATAGTGCTAACCAGGGCTTTGGGGCATTTGGTAATATCCAGGTCTCTGAGCCAGAAATTCTGCGTCTCAATTCCAGTTCAGGAATTGATGGCCATGTTCATGATTGAGGAATTGATGTGCGTTCATGATTTTGCCAAACTAGTTACTTATCACTCTGTAAATATTTTTAGCGCACTAAATGCAGGCGGGAAGAGTGGTGGGGCTTCCTGGTAAACTATTTCATAGAAAGAGAGTTGGAACCTCCACCATCACTGCCCAAAACTGTAGGCGACAATATACATGTTAAAGCAAGCTTTGCCAAGTAACTGAGCCTCCCTGAGTGATCTGTATCACATGTTTGTTAAATGACTGTAATTAATGTCAATTCTGATTCAATCTGACTAATTCCCTGGAGGAATGATTTGTGTATAAACCCAAGTCCTCTTTCATTGCCACATCCATGTCCCAGTCTTCCAGCTCCGTTAGCATAGATCCATTTTTGAAGGAAATGGGGCGACCAACAATTGTGCTGGGAAAAGAGTTTTACTATCCAATTCTTGCCACCTTTGGAATACCAGGTAAGATGGTGCAATTCAGTTATTGTGTCGCCGTCCTAATGCACCGTGGATTAGGCATCATGTTTTCCTCGTGTCAGCATTGCAGAGTTGGCAGTTGCTGAAGCAAACTCGAGAGCCTCGTCTGTACACTTCATTAATTTCCGTTAATCCGGCAGTTTCCCGAATGTTCCTTGAATGTCCAATGCAACGTTTTAAAAAAATCTTTTAACGACTTCGAGTACCCAACGGATTCTTTGATCGCCATGTCATTGTGACCAGTCTGCACGCTGCAGCCACTCGTAAACGTGTAAGCAGGTCTCCTTGTTAATGGTTCTAATGTTGTTCCTGTTCTCACATTGCTTTCATTGATGTTTCAACCGAGATAGCAAGGATGGAGTAAAATGTGCCCATTGCCTCATATATATTTCAATCTGACGCTGCAACATTATGTATTTCTTCTCTTCCCTACAGGGAACCTGCTGACAATTGTGATTCTTAGCCGCGGAAACTGCGGCCTTTCGAAGTGTATCACTGTTTACATGGTGGCCATGGCAACAGCAGATCTACTGGTCATGGTCATCAATGCATTAATCTATCACATTTTCAGCAATCGCTTTCCTCTTTCTTTCCTCACGCTCACTCCCGTCTGCAAATTTATTCTGTACATGACTTTTATCACCTTCGACTTGTCTGTTTGGTTCACCGTCTCTTTCACATTTGACCGTTTCGTCGCTCTCTGCTGTCCGAGGTTTAACACGCGATATTGCACGCAGCAAACTGCGACAATAGTTATAACAGCGTTCTCCGTGTTTAGCTTTCTCAAGGACATTATGGTTTTGTTTGCATATGAAACTCAAAATATAATTAACAAGGTGCATCGCGGCTGCCGGGCAAGTGTGGCGTTTTTTTCCTCACCGCTGGGCACAGTGTCCGTCTGGTTTCACAGCGCCTGTGTTGTGTGGATCCCTTTTATTCTAATGACTGTCTTTAATTTGTTAACGGTCCATCGTATTTTAATGGCCAATCGAGCTCGCAGGAGACTGCAGGGTCACAGAAGTGAAACCCACAGTGATCCAGAAATGGAGAGCAGGAGGAAATCCAGTATTTTACTTTTCTCTATATCAGGTATTTTTATCTTGTTGTGGTTGACAGCTGCCCTGAGCTTTGTAACTACCAGACTGACAAACACCGCTTATTACCGAGGAGATCGCACAGACCCTGCCTATATCGCCACTGAAACCGGAGCTTTCCTGAAGTTTTTGAGTTGTTTACAAAATCCGTGCATTTATGCAGCCACCCAGAGGAAGTTTAGAGACGAGCTGAAAAATGTACTGAAATCTCCCTGGACACTAATCCAGAGATTATGTAGGAAATTAGGATAAAATCAGAATGCATTGTTTGTGTGAATGTGGGCTACCATAAATAATTGTGAATGTAACACACATTTAACACATTTTAAGTTCGCCGATAAATGATAGCGCTACTATAGCACATCAGTGGCGCCAGCGATATGCACTTGAGGTAACTCGGCATTAAACTGCACAAACTGTCAGTTTAAAAATCACCTTGTATGTACCAGTCGACGCGAGTTAAAATTAACGAAATGTGACGTGATTGTCAATGTGGGTGTCTTTCCTGAAACTTTGCCGTCATCCCTGTAGGCGACAGTTTCATTCTTGAATAAAATCCTTAAAATCTAGTCAAGTAATAATTGTTCATATGAAGGAAACAATCAGGATTCCACCGACTGGAGTGATATTTGAACTTTTCAGTCCCAGTTACTGATTTGTAATCCCTATCGTACTATGACTGATGTCTCTCAGTAGTGAGTACGACAAGTCTGTTCTTGTTGTGTGTGTCTATGAAAGTGTCTTGAGCAACATTATTGATATTCAATCTCAAACAGTCTCCCAAGCCAAATGACAAGGGAATAAAATAACCTTTTGCAATGAATTCACACTAAAATCGACGCAAGCATTTGTAAAAATAAAACTATCAGAAAATCAGTTAAGATTAAGTGTATATTTTGTATTTTGTTTGAACAAAGAACAAAGAAATGTACAGCACAGGAACAGGCCCTTCGGCCCTCCAAGCCCGTGCCGACCATGCTGCCCCACTAAACTACAATCTTCTACACTTCCTGGGTCCGTATCCCTCTATTCCCATCCTATTCATGTATTTGTCAAGATGCCCCTTAAATGTCACTATCGTTCCTGCTTCCACCACCTCCTCCGGTAGCGAGTTCCAGGCACCCACTACCCTCTGCGTTAAAACTTGCCTCGTATATCTACTCTAAACCTTGCCCCTCTCACCTTAAACCTATGCCCCCTAGTAATTGACCCCTCTACCCCGGGGAAAAGCCTCTGACTATCCACTCTGTCTATGCACCTCATAATTTTGTAGACCTCTATCAGGTCGCCCCTCAACCTCCTTCGTTCCAGTGAGAACAAACCGAGTATATTCAACCGCTCCTCATTTGACAGAGGGTGCATTTCTGCCAAATCTAAGCTGAATACAGAAGCTTCAGAGGGAAGGTGATCAAGCAGAAGAGGGATTATGAGAAAAGCCTGACAAGCAAAAGAAAAGGGAATCCCAAGGTATATAGGTACAGCAATAGTATGAGTGCTAAAGAGGACGAGTAGGGATGATTCGGAACCTAAAAGGGAATTTACACAGCATTATGACACCAATTGATGTCATAGCTGGGCTGGAAAGTCGCAGAATGGAACCCTGGCTCAGAAGACCTGTGGCAGTCCGCCCCGCTACCGCTGCTAACAACAACGGAAGATGGTTTGCGCAGCCAAATCTCCGATTTGCTGCAGCAGGACCCGAGAGTCCAGCTGTAATGAAAGGACATCTTTTTCAAACGTGCAGGAACAGCGTCACCATAGAACCATAAAAATGATAGAGCACAGAAGTGGGTCATTCGGCCCATGCTGATCCAAAGACACCGAGGTGCCCTCTCTAATCCCAGTTTCCTGGACACCGTCCATAGCCATGCAGCTTACAGCACTTACAGTGCAGATACAGGTGCTTTTAAGAAGGGTTCAGGGCCTCTGCCTCCACCAGCAACTCAGGCAGAAAATTGGAGACTTCCATCACCCTCTGTGTAAAAAGTGTATACCTCATGTCCCCTCTAATCCTTCTCCACTCTGCTTGAATCGACCTTTCGTGGTTTTTGAACACTCTGCCAATGGAAACACGTTCCTTCTGTCTACTCTATCTCTACCCCTCACACTTTTGTGTATTTCAATCATTTGAAGCCTACTTATGACAATAAGCGATTTTCATTTCATTCCCCTGCAGTACCATCATCAATCCCCCTTGTCACTTCCTCAATGTCGTTCATTTGTTGCAACAAAAAAAAAATTGAATACCATACAAATACATTTGAAGCTACAGTGGTCTTGTTCCTTTCAGGCACGCAGAATGGCTGTGGTCAAATGCACAATACTCTCCAAACCCTAGATACCGTCTGTGGATATCTGCTCAGAATACCCCCAGATCAATGTCATTTCATACAATTTATTTATTTTTCATTGAATTTACAGTGCAGAAGGAGGCTTTTCGGCCCATAGCGTCTGCACCGGTTGTTGGAAAGAGCACCCTACCCATGGTCAACACCTCCACAATATCCCCATAACCCAGTATCCCCACCCAACACTAAGGGAAATTTTGGACACTAAGGGCAATTCTCCATGGCCAATCCACCTAAACTGCACATCTTTGGACTGCGGAAGGAAACCGGAGCACCCGGTGGAAACCCACGCACACACGGGGAGGATGTGCAGACTCCGCACAGACAGTGACCCAAGCCGGAATCGAACCTGGGACCTTGGAACTGTGAAGCAATTGTGCTATCCACAATGCTACCATGCTGCCCTTAAGAACAAATAAATCTACACTATATCATTTTACCGTAATCCATGTACCTATCCAATAGCTGCTTGTAGGTCCCTAATGTTTCCGACTCAACTACTTCCACAGGCAGTGCATTCCATGCCCCCACTACTCTCACGGTAAAGAACCTACCTCTGACATCCCCCCTATATCTTCCACCATTCACCTTACATTTATGTCCCCTTGTAATGGTTTGTTCCACCTGGGGGAAAAGTCTCTGACTGTCTACTCTACATATTCCCCTGATCATCTTATAAACCGCTATCAAGTCGCCCCTCATCCTTCTCCGTTCTAATGAGAAACGGCCTAGCACCCTCAACCTTTCCTCGTAAGACCTACTCTCCATTCCAGGCAACATCCTGGTAACTCTCTTTTGCACCTTTTCCAAAGCTTCCACATCCTTCCTAAAATGAGGCGACCAGAACTGTACACAGTACTCAAATGTGGCCTTACCAAAATTTTGTACAGCTGCATCATCACCTCTCGGCTCTAAAATTCAATTCCTCTGTTAATGAACGCTAGCACACCATAGGCCTTCTTTACAGCTCTATCCACTTGAGTGGCAACTTTCAAAGATATATGAACATAGACCCCCAGATCTCTCTGCTCCTCCACATTGCCAAGATCTCTACCGTTAACCCTGTATTCCGCATTCATATTTGTCCTTCCAAAATGGACAACCTCACACTTTTCAGGGTTAAACTCCATCTGCCACTTCTCAGCCCAGCTCTGCATCCTATCTATGTCTCTTTGCAGCCGACAACAGCCCACCTCACTATCCATAACTCCACCAATCTTCGTATCGTCTGCAAATTTACTAACCCACCCTTCAACTCCCTCATCCAAGTCATTAATGAAAATCACAAACAGCAGAGGACCCAGAACTGATCCCTGTGGTACACCACTGGTAACTGGGATCCAGGCTGAATATTTGCCATCCACCACCACTCTCTGACTTCTATCAGTTAGCCAGTTCGTTATCCAACTGGCCAAATTTCCCACTTACCTCTGCCTCCTTACTTTCTGCAGAAGCCTACCATGGGGAACCTTATCAAATGCCTTACTAAAATCCATGTACACTACATCCGCTGCTTTATCTTCATCCACATGCTTGGTCACCTCCTCAAAGAATTCAATAAGACTTGTAAGGCAAGACCTACCCCTCACAAATCCGTGCTGACTATCACTAATCAAACAGTGTCTTTCCAGATGCTCAGAAATCCTATCCTTCAGTACCCTTTCCATGACTTTGCCTACTACCAAGTAAGACTAACTGGCCTGTAATTCCCAGGGTTATCCCTAGTCCCTTTTTTGAACAGGGGCACAACATTCGCCACTCTCCAATCTCCTGGTACCACCCCTGTTGACAGTGAGGACGAAAAGATCATTGCCAACGGCTCTGCAATGTCATCTCTTGCTTCCCATAGAATCCTTGGATATATCCTGTCAGGCCCGGGGGACTTGTCTATCCTCAAGTTTTTCAAAATGCCCAACACATCTTCCTTCCTAACAAGTATTTCTTCGAGCTTACCAGTCTGTTTCACACTATCCTCTCCAACAATATGGCCTCTCTCATTTGTAAATACAGAAGAAAAGTACTCGTTCAAGACCTCTCCTATCTCTTCAGACTCAATACACAATCTCCCGCTACTGTCCTTGATCGGACCTACCCTTGCTCTAGTCATTCTCATATTTCTCACATATGTGTAAAAGGCCTTGGGGTTTTCCTTGATCCTACCCACCAATGATTGTTCATGCCCTCTCTTAGCTCTCCTAATCCCTTTCTTCAGTTCCCTCCTGGCTTTCTTGTATCCCTCCAACGCCCTGTTTGAACCTTGTTTCCTCAGCCTTACATGAGTCTCCTTTATCCTCTTAACAAGACATTCAATCTCTCTTGTCAACCATGGTTCCCTCACTCGACCATCTCTTCCCTGCCTGACGGGGACATACATATCAAGGACACGTAGTACCTGTTCCTTGAACAAGTTCCACATTTCACTTCTGTCCTTCCCTGACAGCCTATGTTCCCAACTTATGCAGTTCAATTCGTGCCTGACAACATCGTATTTACCCTTCCCCCAATTGTAAACCTTGCCCTGTTGCACGCACCTATCCCTCTCCATTACTAAAGTGAAAGTCACAGAATTCTGGTCACTATCTCTAAAATGCTCCCCCATTAATAAATCTATCACTTGCCCTGGGTCATTACCAAGTATTAAATCCAATATTGCCCCTCCTCTGGTCGGACAATCTACATACTGTGTTAGAAAATCTTCCTGGACACACTGCACAAACACCACCCCATCCAAACTATTTGATCTAAAGAGTTTCCACTCAATGTTTGGGAAGTTAAAGTCACCCATGACTAGTACCCTGTGACTTCTGCACCTGTCCAAAATCTGTTTCCCAATCTGTTCCTCCACATCTCTTCTGCTATTGGGGGGCCTATAGAAAACAACTAACAAGGTGACTGCTCCTTTCCTATTTGTGACTTCAACCCATACTACCTCAGTAGGCTGATACTCCTCGAACTGCCTTTCTGCAGCTTTTATACTATCTCTAATTAACAATGCCACCCCCCCTTTTTTACCACCCTCCCTAATCTTATTGAAACACCTATAACCAGGGACCTCCAACAACCATTTCTGCCCCTCTTCTATCCAAGTTTCTGTGATGGCCACCACATCGTAGTCCCAAGTACCGATCCATGCCTTAAGTTCACCCACCTTATTCCTGATGCTTCTTGCGTTGAAGTATACACACTTCAACCCATCTCCGTGCCTGCAAATACTCTCCTTTGTCAGTGTTCCCTTCCCCACTGCCTCATTACACGCTTTGGCGTCCTGAATATCGGCTATTTTAGTCTTTCTTGAGTTCTTCTGAACAATTCCTTCGTCTCTGTTCTCTCTACTGCAGTTGACTGAAACCGTCTTTCTATCCCAGTTACCTGGATATCAGGACTGTATTTTGTGTCTTAGGAAGTCTGCAACTTTGCAACTCCTTGGCCCTGACCAGCTGCTCCTGGCTGAGTTGAGGGAGCTGCTTACTCCTCCGTAACCTGTCTACACCTGCAACTACCTACTCTGGCTTTCAGGTAAAAGCTCAGAGCAAGGGAAAGGTTTTTAACCTCACAAAGGCAGCTAGATGCTAATCAACGCCAACAACTATGTATTATAAAAACGCCGCAAACCTCTCTATGAACAATAGAATCCCAGTTGGAATTGAAACCACCCTCCATCACGATTGCCCAGCGTGAATCTACCTGAAGTTTCCTTCCAGGCGCAGAAATAGCAAATTAAACTGTTGGTGCCCCACGTAGGCCATCGACTCGTGAATGCAGACAGTAATGAATACCTCCTAGCCGGGTTGATCTACCTTTAAATACAGCTTTTATCATTTCGCTCAGGCTTCAGCTATGTGTTTATTTAAATGTTACATAAATTTCAAGATTCACTGCTTGAATACGATTCGAGAGAGTGTGTCCAGCTTCAGTCTGAGGGTCGCTTGACGGTGGGACTTGAAATTCAGATATAAACGTACGACGGTTGATCCCAGGTTATCGTTAGTCAAATCCCAGTGGTACTGCTATATTGTACGTTTTAAGGTAAACAATCCTTCCAGCTTCAGACATCACTCGAGCCCGACTTTGAGAGAGAGAGGGAGAGAGCCTTGTCCCGAAAGCAAAGGTGTTATCAGCGACGTATCCAGGTGCAAGTCACCCATCTGTTTCTTCCGATAAAATCTTCCATTTTGCAAAGACCACCTGTTTTCCTCTGCTGCTTGTTTAATGTTCGTCATTGTCCTGTTTTCACATCGTGCGTTACGGCACGATGTGAACAATTGTCCTATTTTTCCGTCATGCCTTATGGCACAATTTTAGCAATTGTCCTATTTTCCCATCATGCCTTACGGCACAATATTGCGATCGTTCCCACTCAGCAAAACCGATCGAAAACATATCTTCATTCTAATTTACCAAAACAAAAAATAAATCGTTTAAAACTACCTTTGGCTTCCTAACAACATAAAGGCAGGGAACATGGCTGATTATTCATTGACTACTTTGCCCCTGCCATTGCCAGGGAGATGTATTCTACTCAGGTCATGGTGACAAAGGAGAAAACTCTGTCATCCGAAGGGTTCAGAATGAATAATGAGGAGATAATCGATAACCTGTCGCTAACTAACGTTGACAAGATAGTAGAAACATATGAGGTGGACATTGAAGGAAGTCAGTTTGGAAATTGCTGGGGAATTGACCAAAATGTTTTCGTCTCCCCTCGACTCAGGTAGGTGCCAGCGGAGAGGAGAATTTCAAGAACTACGCTCTTGTTCAAAAACAGTTGAAAGTATAAGCACAGCAGTTACTGACCAGTCACTTTAAGTCCGTTGTGTGGTAGCTTCTACAAAAACACCGAGACAGTATTAATAGTCACAAGAAAAATTGCGGGCTGATGACGAACAGTTCTTTCTCCTTAACCAGCTTGCGAAGATTTTTGAAGAGGTAACAGAGAGAGTTGATTACGGTTATGCTGTGAAATGCATGAAATACTTTGCCACGCAATGGATCTGTGTGAAAAATGCATAGCTCATGGAACAAAAAGGACAGTAGCAACGTTGAGACAAAACGGGATGAGTAATAAGAAACAGAGACTAATAGTCAATGGGAATTGTTCGAGCTGGAGGCTCGACGTTCAGAGTTGAGTTCCCAAGGGATAGGCATTGGGACTCCTGGGTTTCCTGATATATATTAATGATCTAGATATTTGTGTTCAGGGGATAATTTCAAAATTTGCTAATGAAACGAAGAATGGATGTATTGTAAACTGAGGAGTCAGTGTAAAACTTCCAAATGACATAGACAAGTTGGTTAAATGGACAAAGAGATGAAAAATGAAGGTCAATACGGATAATTGTGAGGTGAGTCTGATTGATAGGAAGAACGTCGAGAGACAATATAAAATAAGGTTATAAAAAAACATAGACAGAGACCTGTATATGTGCATAGGCCATTGAAGGTGGCAGGACTGGTGGAGAGAGCAGTTAATACAGCAGACAGTATCCAAGATATTATTCATCGTGGCATGGAGAACAATAGCAAGGTGGGTACGCTGAAATTATAAAATACACTAATTAGACCTCAGCGAGAATATTGGATGCAGGTATGGGCGTCACACTATAGGAAGGATGTGAACGCATTAGATGGAATGCTGAAGAGAATAAATGCTTTGGGGAATGAAAACATTATGTTCTGAAGACACATTAGAGAAGTTGGGAAAGTTCTTGGAGAGGCGAGTTTAATAGAGGTATTCAAAATCCTTAGGGTGCTGGAAAGAGTAGATGGGAAGAAGTTGCCAATATTCGTAAAAGGGTCAAGAACGAGATGGCACGGAGTTAAGGTGATTTGCAAAGGAAACAAATGCGTGAAAAACGAACTTTCACACAACGAGCGGTTTTAGGTGTGAAGTACCTTGTCTGAGTGTGGTAGAGGCAGGTTGAATCGAGACATTCAAGAGCGTTTTGGATTATTATTTGAACCGGAACAAAGTGCAGGGGTGCGGGGAAAGGGCAGGACAATGGCACCCAGTCACAATACTCATTGGGAGAGGTGGCGCAGATACAATGGGCAGAACTGTATCCTTTGTGCTGTAACAATTCCATGATTCTAATCTGCTCGACCTGACTCCTCCCCCCCCCCCCCCCCCCTTTATTCAACAGCATTAACTCCAGCAGAGTTCTACCTGTTCTTGGCTTTAAAGATCAGTCAAGTTCGACTTGATACGTTAACTCTGTTCAAAGGGCGGAACGGTAGCACAGTGGTTAGCACTGTTCTTCGCAGCGCCGGGGACCCGCCTTGAGTCACTGCCTGTGCGGAGTCCGTATATTCTCCCCGCGGGGTTTCTTTCGTGTGCTCAGGTTTCGTCCCACAAGTCCCAAAGGACGTGCTTTTGTTAGGTCAACTGGCCATTCCGACTTCTCCATCAGTATCCACGAACTGGCGACTCGGGATTTTCACAGTAACTTCATTGCAGCGTGAAGAAGTAAGCCTACTTGTGACAGTAATAACGATTATTGTTACTGTTAGGTGTCTGCTGACGAGCTGCATTCTTGAAGCACTTTCTGTTTTCAATGCGAGCAATTCCATTCCGGCTGCATACTACAATTAAGGGAAAGTTATAATTACTACCAATTAGGAACAGCCCTGAGTTAAAGTTTCAATGGAAAATAGTGGCTATGGAACACATTATGCTTTGCTACACCCATATGTATTCTAGGGTAAAATGTTGAGCAACAGCAATCACGTCAGTTAGAGACTTGGAGATTCTGATCTGACTGCTTTCGGAGTCAATGATAACGATTTACGGAATCGCCTTAACTGCTTGGGAATCTGCTATGCCTCTCATTATACAAACCCGATTGACTGTCAGCTGGCATTGGAGTACGTTCTAGATCTTTAAACTGAACCTTTGTCGATTAGTTTTCTATTTTGTTGTTTTCCTTGACCCAAGGGCAAAATATTAATGGCGCACAACACTCATCTTGTCTTGGACTGGAAAAAGGTAGTTGAATAAGTTCAATACTTGATGAGGTTAAATGAGTTTTCTTAAAGCTCACATCAGTCATTAAGAACTCTTAAAATCCAACAGGTTTGTTTCGAATCACTAGCTTTCGGAGCACTGCTCCTTCCTCAGGTGAATGAAGAGGTGGGTTCCAGAAACATATATATAGACAAAGTCAAAGATGCAAGACGATATTTTGAATGTGAGTCTTTGCAGGTAATTAAGTGGGTAATTAAATTAATTACCTGCAAAGACTCGCATTCAAAGTACTGTACGAAGGAAGAAGAGACTGCAGAATGTAATGTTACAGTCATAGCTAGGTGTAGAAAAAAGATCAACTTAATACGAGGTAAGTCCATTCAAAAGTCTGATGGCAGTCGGGAAGAAGCTGTTCTTGAGTCAGTTGGTACGTGACCTCAAATATTTGTATCATTTTCCTGATGGACGAGGGTATGTCTGGGGCATGCGGGTCCTTAATTATGCTGTCTGCCTTTCCGAGACAGCGTGAATTGTAGACCGAGTCAATGGATTGGAAGCCGGCTTGCGTGATGGATTGGGCTACATTCACGACATTTTGTAGTTTCCTGCAGTCCTGGGCCGAGCAGTTGCCATACCAAGATGTGATACAACCAGAAAGAATGCTTTCTATGGTACATCTGTAGAAGTTGGTGAGAGTCGTAACTGACATGCCAAATTTCCTTCGTCTTCTGAGAAGGCAGAGTCGTGGGTGGGCTTTCTTAACTATAGCGTCGGAATGAGGGGACCAGGACAGGCTGTTGTTGATCTGAATACCTAAAACTTTGAAGCTCTCGAACATTTCTCCTTTGTTCCCATTGATGTGGACTGGGGCATGTTCCCCACTCCGCGTCCTGATGTCGATAACAATCTCCTTCGTTTTGTTGACATTACGGGAGGGAATATTGTCGTTGCACCAGTTCACCAGATGCTCTATCTCATTCCTGTTCTCTGCTTCGTCATTGTTTGAGATCCGACCCGCTACGGTGGTGTCATCAGCAAATTTGAAAATCGATTTGGAGGGGAATTTTGCCAGTCATAGGTGTACAAGGAGTATAGTAGTGGGCTCATTACACAGTCTTGTGGGCCACCGGTGTTGAGGATAATCATGGAGGGGGTGTTGTTGCCTATTGTTGCCGATTGTGACCTGTGGGTTAGGAATCTCAGGATCCAGTCGCACAGGGAGGAGCTGGGTCCCAGACACGGAGTTTGGAGATGTTTCGGAGGAATAATGGCGTTGAAGGCTGATCTGTAGTCAATAAATAGGAGCCTGACATAGGTGTCTTTGTTATCTAGGTGTTCCAGGGTTGAGTGCAAGGTCAGCGGTAGGCGAACTGTAGTGGATCAAAGCAATCCGGGAGGCTCTAGTTGATTCGTGCCATGAGTAACCTTTCAAAGCACTTCATAATGATGGATGTCACAGCCACTGGGCGATAGTCATTAAAGCATGCTGCTTGGTTTCTCTTTGGTATAGGGATAACTGTCGTCTGTTTGAAGCAGATAGGAACCTCAAGTTGCTCTAAGTGAGGATGAATATGACTGCAATACCCCTGCCAGCTGATCTGCACAAGTCCTGAGTGTTCGTCCGGGTACACCATCCAGGCCAGTGGCTTTCTTTGGTTGACCTTCGAAAAGGCTGCTCTGAGGGCAGCATGATGGCGCAGTGGGTTAGCACTGTGGCCTCATGGCGCCGAGGTCCCAGGTTCGAGCCCGACTCTGGGTCACTGTCCGTGTGGAGTTTGCACATTCTCCCCATGTTTGCGTGGGTTTCGCCCTCACTACCCAAAAATGTGCAAGCTAGGTGGATTGGCCACGCTAAATTGCCCGCTACTTGGAAAAAATGAATTGGGTATAAATGTTTTTAAAAAGGGAGAAGGCTGCTCTGACATCTGCAATTGTGATTTCAGATACAAGTTCATCCGAGGCTTCTGGGGTGGAGGGCGTGCTCTCGGTGACCACTTGCTCAAAGCGGTCATGGAATGCATTCAGCTCATCAGTGAGGGGTGTGTTGGAGCCGGCGATGCCTTCATGACGTAGCCCGTTATGTCTTGCAGACCTTGCCATAGTCGGCGGGGGTCCGTGTGGCTAGCTTGGGACTCGAGCGTGATCTGGTACAGTCTTTTGGCATCTTTCATGGATCTCCTTAGATGGCTTTCTTGTGTATGTCAGGGTCGCCTGACTTCAACGCCTCAGACCGCGACTTCAGCAAGCGGTGGATATCCCTGTTCATCCAGGGTTTCCAGTTGGGAGACACGCAGATTTGCTTCTTTGGCACACAGTCTTCTACAGTTACTAATCAAGTCCGTTACTGTAGTGGTCCTGTGGGAGATCATCCGATTCTTCAGACCACCATTGCACGACTTTCGTTGATGGATTCTCCCGCTTCAGTTTTTGCTTCTTAGCGGGGAGCAGGACCTTGTGGTCAGATTTGCGAAAGTGTGGGCGGGCGATAGAACGGTAGGCATGTTCTTCTGAGAAAGGGGAAGAAAAGTAACGACATCTTCGCTAAATTGCCGCAGCCTCGAACATTTTCAATATATTTTCTAGATTTCCAGCGAAGGTGAAAATTGTGTCCTTACTTTGTCCTCGCCTCAGTTACTGTGGATGAGCGGCGAAATCATGTGAATTTCCAACCCCACTTACGCATTCATAGCAGTTTCTCAGTTTTGAAACGGACAATTGATTTTGACAGAATGAAAACCTCGACCAGATCACTCCACATTTGTCTATACTGAAGAGAATAGAATAAGGAAGAATTTCTCATCTGTAAAAAAAAAATGAGCAGGGATAAGAGAGAAGGGATGGATTGACAGTGAATAAATTTCTCCTTGAGAGCGCCATCACATACAGGACGGACCGAATGACCCCGTCTGTACTGCATCCATTCTATGATTAAACGGCTCTAGGATTATGGGACTTGAAGTCCGAATGTAACAAACAACGATCTCCAGAGTGCCACTGGTGAAACACTCCAAAATCAATATAATCCTGGTGGCTTCCTCTGAGTAACGACTGCAAGATCATAAAAAAAATAGGAGCGGGTGGATCATTTAATTCGCAGCTTCTCAAACATTCCAGAATTTCCGGGCTGATCTTCCACCTCAATTACACTTTCCGGATAATTTCCAATTCTCACTGTCACTTCCCAATATCATTGGGAATTCTTCATCTGTTATGGGCTTCCTAACAGATGAAGAATTCCCAATGATATTGCAGCAAAATATTGCGATGATAATTAAAAATAATGCATTGCAATGCTCGCTTGTTGGTTGACGCCGTGGGATAGTGGGTGGAAGTGTCTGTCTAATAAATAGGAAACCGAGAGTTAGAATATGAGCGTAGGGACGTCAGCCTATTTCTCCACGAGATGGTTTCAAATTCCTGTTCCTACCCTATTCTCCTGTGTATTTATATGTTCTCTTTATAAACTCGAAACATGATTCGAATGAATATTTCAGTCATGAGAACAGCTTCGTTAAATGTCGTAAAAGCAGGAACTGAAGTTTGGTTGAACGAGTGGAAGTGAGGAGACTTTCGAGAGAATCAAAGAGATAAAACGAGTTGCAGAAGGCAAAAATCTGAAATAATGGTAAGGAGAAAGAGCGAGGAACTGGAGTCGAGTGTTTCGCCCAACGAGTGTTTGTTCAAATCCATCACAACGTGCCTGCTAAAATCAACCGCAATTTGAGCACAAGTCTCTCGGAGAAACACTTTGGAAGTGGTGCTGGACATAACATACTTGCTTCAAGCCGGGTAAGTGCCGTGAGATAATGCAGGGATCTGAACGCGCCAGCTGCGTTATTAACATTACACTCCAACCATCTGAGTGCACTGGCCGTAAACATTCGTGAATAGTGGGACAGACTCTCAGGGCTGAATACCAACTCCTGTTCGCATCCTGTACGTTCCTGATCCGTTATGTTCCTACGTTTCTCTTAAATGCTGGAAATCGGGGTCATAAGACCTTCAGTCATGAGGAAAGATTGATTTCAATGAACTGTCGGTGACTTAAATGTGGGGACTGAGCTTTGGTTAAAAGAGTGATATGAAGGCTAAAAAGGAGTTGCAGTTGGCAGGATATTGGTGAGGAGAAAGCGAGGAACTGGAATCGAGTTTATGCCCCTTTCTACCAAACGACTGCTGATTGCAGCGGCATCCAGGAAATAGAAGTGAAAGACAAATATATTGTTTACTTACTCTTTGTATCACCTGCAGCAACCTGTGTTGGTGACATGGCCAAATGGATAAGGCCTCTGATTGTGACGTTCATTATCCTGCTACGATCCTTCAACTGAATTACACCATTTTGCATTTCTGATTCATCCCAAAACGTTCACAGTTCTGAATTAGAATTCATTTTCAAATTGTTTTCTGCACTTGCTCAATTTTGACATTTTGGTCAGTTTTTAACAAATCAACATTATCTAATGTGAGGCCTTGGTTCAATTGTACAGAAGCTTGGCTAGACTGCACCGGGAGTATAGAATAGAATTAGAATTTACAGTGCGGAAGGAGGCCATTCGGCCCATCGAGCCTGCACCGGCTCTTGGAAAGAGCACCCCACCCAAGCCCACACCCTATCCCCATAACCCAGTAACCCCACCCAACACGAAGGGCAATTTTGGACACTAAGGGCAATTTAGCATGGCCAATCCACCTAACCTGCACAACTTTGGACTGTGGGAGGAAACCGGAGCACCCGGAGGAAACCCACGCACACACGGGGAGGATGTGCAGACTCCGCACAGACAGTGCCCCAAGCCGGGAATCGAACCTGGGACCGTGGAGCTGTGATGCAATTGTGCTAACCACTATGCTACCGTGCTGCCCCATTGTATTGTGTGCAATTTTGGCCCCCTTACCTCAGAAAGGATATTATTACCAGAGAGAAAATGCAGTGAAGGTTCACCAGACTTGTCCTGGGGATGGTGAGGCAGTCTGATCAAAAGAGATTGGGAAAAGCGCGCCTGTATTATCTAGATATTCGAAGAATGAAGGCTGATCCCAATGAAACCTATAGGATACTTAAAGGATCGAGGAGGTAAGATGTTTCCCTTGGTTGGGAATCTAGAATCAGGGGCACGATTTCAAAATGACGGGGTACCACTTAGGACCGAGATGAGGAGACATTTATTGACACAGAAGTATGTGAATCTTTGGAATGTTGTACCCCAGAGGGCTGTGGAAGCTTAGTCATTGAGTAAATTTAAGGTAGGGATTGACTCATTTCTGATTGACAATAACGTAAAGGATTATGGAGATAGTGTATATAAAAGGGCTGAAGTGTCCGATCAGGGATGCTAGAATTGATTGGTGGAGCAGGCTCGACGGGCTGAATGGCATACTCCCGTTCCTCTGTCCCTCTAAAGTATTTGCCTTTGCAACCTTTGTACAATTGATTATATTTAGCATATTTCTAAGTCTGGGAGATGATGGCAGAAGACATTTATTTCAGTCATGTAGGCTGCGAGAAGTGTCCCGGCTCTGGCTGTTCCACAATCCCGCTTTCCCGATCACCCTATCAATTAATTCACTTTCAGTGCATATTGAAACCGATTATAATACAGCATCCTTTCAGAAAAAAAATTAAAATCGTGGGTCTGTTGGAAATGTTCAGCACGTCAGGATGCATCTGTGAAGACAAACTGAGTGAACGGTTCAGGCCGATGGGTTTTCCTGCATAGCAGCCGTCCCAATCTAACGTGAAGGAACAAAGAAAGAAAAGTAACAAAACCAAACCAGCAGAAAACAATATGGAGACAGATGTTGCGATTTTTAAATCAACCTGACAAGTCCGAATAAAGCATCTGGATTGACGTAGAAATATCAAGAAGCCCAATTGGATCAATATTATATTTGGAGTTTAAAGCTTAAGGGCGCGCTTTGATTTATCGCCAGCGATAACGAAACGTAAATGAACGGATTTGCTGATTTCTGTTACTTTCGTTATACAGGACAGAATGGGGAGCAATAAATGGTGGAGCAATTAAGTGAGGACACATCTAACTCCCCATACAGTTTGCGATTCATACCATTTTTACGTTGCTGCGAATTATTTTTGTTGCTTTCAACAGGATCCTATCACACTTTCCCACAACACAAACTATATCTGGAGTACTGTGAACAGTTCTGCTCCCCTTATTGAACGAAATAGTTTATTTCATTGGAGGCGGTTCAGAGGAGGTTCAATTGAATGATCCCGGTACGGAGGGATTGCCTTATGAGCAAAGGTCAAACAGGTTGGGACTCTCCTCATTGGAATCAGGAATGAGAGGTTATCTCATTAAAACATAGGATTCTGAAGGAGAAGACATGGTGAATGCGAAGAGGACATTGCCCCTCATGAGAAACTCCAGGGCCAGAGTCCATAGTCTCAGAACAAACGGCTGCCAATTTAAGACTGAGATGAGGAGGAATGTACCCTTTAAGAGGATTGTGAGGCTTTGGGACACCTTGCTGTGGGGGCAGAATCCTTGTGCTTATTTAAAGCTGAGATAGATAGATTTTTGATCAGTAAGAGAATCAAGGGTTACAGGAAAGGCCAGTGCAGTGGAGGCGAGGAACGGCCTCGATCCCATTGAATGGCTCGAAGGGCCGAACTGCCTTTTCCCGCTCCAATTTCCTTTGGTCTTATGGTCACGAAATCAGTCTCTGCTTATATCTTTCCAGCGGAACTTTCTTTCAGAAACAAATACAATTTCTGAAGCTTTGAAAGCCCAGTGCGGATGAATGCTTTTTTAATTCGCACTGTCAAACTCGCCATGACAAATAAACAAAACAAATATTGAATCACCATAATGGGGAACAATTCTACACTTTGAATTACAAACGCGAGCTGCAGGTCGGTGCCGTGGCTTAGTTGGTTAAAGCACCTGTCTCATAAACAGGGGACCCTGAGTTCAAATCCCAGTGGTGCGTTTACATGTTGAATCAATGCATTGCTTCGGCTCCAGCGTAGAAAAATGCTGGAAAGTCTGTCGATCACTACCATTAAACAGTCTTTGTCGTATGCTCCATGACATATTTGTCAAACCTTTCATAGCTCCCGTCTGAACGTCTATTTTGCTCATCCATCCCACACACCCTTGTCAAACCTTTCATAGCTCCCGTCTGAACTTCTATTTTGCTCATCTATTCCACTCCCCCTTAAACATCTTAAAAAACATCACTTTTGCTCTGAAGAGGAATGTCAACTCGGTTTCTCGTTCCACAGATATTCTCAGCCTTGCGGAGATTTCACCAGCATTTTCAGCGTTTGTTGTAGATAATCAGCATCCGCAGTATTTTGCATTTATTGCATGATAGGATTTACTTCTGGAAATGCAGAAGGAGCATTTTGAATATTTGTCAGCAATAACTGTGAGCAGGGATTGAATGCTTGAATTATTTTCTCTGACGAACGGTCATGCAGACACGAAATGTTAACTCTGTTCTGTCTTCACAGAGGCTGTCGGACCAGCTGAGATTTTCCAACATTTTCTCTTTTTGATACAAATTCCAGCATCGGCAGAAATTTTATTGTATGTTGAATGATTTATGTTACTGCGAATTAGTAGGAAGGAGTCGGGCGCCTGAAATGATGGAGGTTTTTTGATGAAGCTGTTGGGCTGACAGATCGATTTACTCCCTACATTTTGTGATTCACACAATTTACAACTTAACCAAATGAGTTTTATTGGGTTCACACTCTTCCACAACATACACAGATGAAGCCCTTTACCTACTTGCCAAATCCATCTCTGTGTCTTTGCAGCTCCCCCCAATAACTCATCAAATAAATGAAATCTTCAAAACTTAGAAATTCCAGTTCAGATACGTGGTAAACAACAGTTGTCATATCATATGTCACTTGTGAGGGGCGAGTGGTCGGTGCAAGTTATAAGATTTGTGGAATGAAGCTAAAGGAAGGCTGCCGCGCTGTCTGGGAGAGAAATGCGCTGGAGAGGGGGAATTACCAAAGAAGGAAATTGAACATAAAAGAGGGGCCATACCATTAGCCAGAGAGTGAAGACAGCCATGGAGAATGTTGTCCATGTGTCCCGGTAACTCAGTTAGTATAGCGTCGGAATTTTAATCTGAGGCCCTGGGTTCCAGTCCCTGTCTGGTTGTTGTTTTCAATGGCGAATTCCAACACACATGACAACAGAAGAAAGTAAATGTAGCGTTTCTTAAATTTGCAAACATTCCATCTTTTTATATTTTATCCGCCAGGATCAGCTTTGCCATTTTTCCCTATATTCCCTGCTGACCTCAATGTGAAAAGTGCTAATGGAACATTTCTCTTGATTTGCGGAGTTACTGTCGCTTCTCCGTGTTTAACCTAACAATACATTTGAACAAGATAGAAACCTGGATCAAATCACCCTTCATTCTTCTTTACTCAAGAGAACACAAGAAACCCCCAAAGCAAAGAATGTTCCTTAGGAAATCCAGCACAGAGACGACAGGCCGCATGGCCTCCGCCAGTGGTGTAGCTATTCTCTGATGACGACAGAATCTGTACCTCCAATGTTGGTGTTTATTGAGGAAGATCTGCAGTATCAAAGTTTTACTGCCGCTGGCCCTACGCCTTAGTGTGTCCATATCTGGAATACTGTGCACAGTTATGGACTCTGATAAAATATATCAATTCATTAGAAGCAGTGCAGAGAAAGTTAAATCGAGCCATTCCCCGGTTGAAGGGCTGATTTCAGGAAGAAGATTTGAACAATTTGGGCGTATGCCTATTGTAATTTATAATAATGAGAGACGATCTTATTGAAACATGTAAGATCCTGGGTGGATTCGATAGTCCCGTTACTGGAAAGATATCTCCACGTGTGGAGGAGTCGAGAATCGGCGATGCGGTATAAAAATAAAAGATCTCCTTTCAAAGATCGAGATTAGGTTTGTTTTGTTTTGTCTCACACAGAGTCGTTAGGCTGTGGAATTTTCTCCCCTCATCCTAAAGCATTAGGGGCTCGGAGACTGAATTTATTCGAGGCTGACATGCACTGCTGTTTTCCAGACAACAGAGTAATCGGTTTTGGAGGACAGGCAGGAAACCACAACCACCTACGAGGTGAGCGAAAACGTTTCCAATGTCGGGGCAGACTCTAGGAGCTGAAGGTTTTTGAAGAGGTAACCAGTACAGGCGACAAGGGGGAGCCAGTCGATGTGGTATATTTGGTCTTTCAGAAGGCGTTTGACAAAGTCCCGCATAAGAGATTATTGTGCAAAGTTAAAGTGCAAGGGGTTGGGGGAAACGTATTGAGGTGGATAGAAAGTTGGTTGGCAGAGAGGAAACAAAGAGTAGGGATTAGAACATAGAACATAGAACAATACAGCGCAGTACAGGCCCTTCGGCCCACGATGTTGCACCGAAACAAAAGCCATCTAACCTACACTATGCCATATTATTAATATTAATAGGTCCTTTTCAAATTGGCAGTCAGTAATCATCGGGGTACCACAGGGATCGGTGCTGGGACCCCAGCTATTGACAATATATATTAATGATTTGGATGGGGGAACAAAATGTAACATCTCAAAGTTTGCAGATGATACCAAATTAGGTGGGAGGGTGAATTGTGACGAGGATGCAGGGATCCTACAACAAGATCTGGACAAGTTGGGCGACTGGGCAAACCAATGGCAGATGCAGTATAATTTGATTGAGTGTGAGGTTATTCATTTTGGAAGCAAAAACAGGAAGGCAGATTACTACCTGAATGGTTGCAAATTGGGAGAGGGGAGTGTGCAGCGGGACCTGGGTGTCCTTGTGCACCATTGGCTGAAGGTAAGCATACAGGTGCAGCAGGAAGTAAAGAAGGCTAATGGCATGTTGGCCTTCATTGCAAGAGGTTTCGAGTATAGAAGCAGGGATGTGTTGCTGCAATTGTACAGGGCCTTGGTGAGGCCACACTTGGAGTATTGTGTGCAGTTTTGATCTTCTCTGAGGGAGGATGTTCTTGCTCTCGAGGGAGTGCAGTGAAGGTTTACCAGACTGATTCCAGGGATGGCGGGACTGTCTTATGAGGAGAGATTGACAAAGTTGGGATTGTTCTCGCTGGAGTTCAGAAGAATGAGGGGGGACCTCATAGAGACTTATAAAATTCTAACAGGACTAGACAGGGTAGATGCAGGGAAGATATTACCAATGATGGGTGTGTCCAGAACCAGGGGTCACAGCCTGAGGATTCAGGGTAAACCATTTCGGACAGATAAGGCAACA
The DNA here is from genome assembly GCF_047496885.1 of Scyliorhinus torazame. Taxonomy (NCBI): domain Eukaryota; kingdom Metazoa; phylum Chordata; class Chondrichthyes; order Carcharhiniformes; family Scyliorhinidae; genus Scyliorhinus; species Scyliorhinus torazame. The sequence continues at coordinate 63,047,367 of NC_092710.1, read as the reverse complement.
TTTCTTCACACAAAGAGTGGTGAGCCTGTGGAATTCATTACCACAGGATGTAATTGATGCTAAAACGTTGGATATATTCAAGAGGCAGCTGGATATAGCACTTGGGAAGAATGGAAGCAAAGGCTATGGGGAGAAAGCAGGATTTGGCTATTGAGTTGGATGATCAGCCATGATCATGATGAATGGCGGAGCAGGCTCGAAGGGCCAAAAGGCCTCCTCCTGCTCCTATCTTCTATGTATCTATGTATGTTCTCCTCCGGTCCTGTCCTCTGCTCCTATGAAGCTGTGTGTTCTGATATTCCCCTCAACAATTCGAAATCTGGACCAAATAACTGCTCCAAACATGAAGAAGGATATCGTTGAATGGGCAGCCGGTGATTTAAATGTCGGGACTGAGCTTCGGTTTAATGTGTGGAATTGAGCAGACTTTGCAGCACTTTCAAGTGACAACGCAATTCTCAGAGGAGAGAAAACTGAAATGCTGGTGAGGAGAAAGAGTGAGGAACTGGGAAAGGGTTCACATCGCTCTCTGCCAGAGAGCTGCTGATTTGAGCACTAACCCGAAAATAGAAGATGGTAGCCAGGATGTGGAGACGCCAGCGTTGGACTGGGGTGAGCACAGTAAGAAGTCTTACAACACCAGGTTAAAGTCCAACAGGTTGGTCTCAAATCTCTAGCTTTCGGAGCACTGCGTCACCTGAGGAAGGAGTAGTGCTCCGAAAGCTAGTGATTTGAAACAAACCTGGACTTTAACCTAGTGTTGTAAAACTTCTTCCAGAAAATAGAAGTGAAAGACAAACATGATATTTATTTACTCATTTAAAAACGTCAGGTTTATTTGTGCGTGCTGATTGAATGGCCTAATGGATAAGGCGTCTGACTTCGTTGTGAACCTGCATGTCGTCTGAAGATTGCAGGTTTGAGTCCTGATCTGGTCGTTTTACGCAGATACATTTGGTCCAACTGAATGAAAACAAACGCCGTTCACGTCTAAAAAAAAGGGCAGGGCGCTTGTCAGTCCAAACATTTGCCGCACTGTTTCTATTATCTTTGCTGAATATTGACCACAAGGCTCCTTACTGAGAAAGAACTGTAGATGTTACATTTCTAGCCATATACCAGAGCTTTTATATGCTGTTTCTCGATTTATAAACCCTAATAAGCAACAAGATTAGTTAACTACATGATGACATTTGTGCAAGTGGAAATCACTGTCTCTCTGTCCCATTACAAATTAATCAATATCTTGCATTTACAAACTTTCCATATTAGTCCTCACAAAGTCCATAATTGCACTTATTTCCTCGTATTGGATTTTGTCTCTATTATCGTGTCATTATTAAGTATGAGTCTGATGTTCTGGATTCCTCTCTGAGCGGATCTTTGTTTCACTATAAGTCTTTCTCTTTGCAACATTCAAATGATGAAGAGATAGAATTGTGACCCATATCTGTCATGTTTTCTTTATCAGACACCTCCAAATGCCTGTCTGTCGCTTTGCTTATCTCTCCTCGATCTCTCTGTGAAATAAAGTCTTATTCCACATCGGAATTCACCGAGGACTTATCCCGTACCCCGTGATCTTTTCAGTATTTCATAATCTCTGGAAGTCACCTTCGAATATATTTATATTGAGAGCTGCGAAGCCTCTGTGATAGAGAAAGCCAAAGGTTCACAAATCTCTGATTGAAGAAATGTATCCTCCTCGTAGGATTCCAACTGTGCATCAAGTCTGCACTACTGACCCTCCGTGGACCCGAGGCCCACGACCCCACCCTATTCCTATCACCCGACCTATCCTTTTGGGCACTAAGGGGCAATGTAGCACGGTAAATCCACTGTGGGAGGAAACCGGAGGAAAGCCACGCAGATACGGGGAGAACGTGCAGTCACCCAAGGCCGGATTTCAAGGCTCGGGCTCCTGGCGCTGTGAAGCATTGTGCCATCGTACTGCCCGACACTCACTGTTCTAAACTCCAGAGAGTATACACTCATGCTACTCCTCATAACCCGAAATTTAAACCCGGGACCTGACTGATATATTAACATGTTGTACCGTTTCGCACGGAGGTATTCCTCGCTAGGTAAAAAGTCCAAAATTACACTTATTCATTAATTTCCAGTTTCTTGGAAAAAAGACTGCCCAGAAAAGAGAGAGAGAGAGAACTAGTGGTTCATTGATGTTTTACAATCTGAATTATTCATCCCGAATTCAAATTCTGCAATGTTTTCAAATATAAACGGGTCAGACCAATTTACAAAATCTTATAAAAGCAGGAATCTCGTTTAAAAAACTGAAAAGTTCAGTAAAAGGCAAAAAGCAGCAAATACGTGAAGTAAAAACACAAATGTCTGAACTCCCATTATCTCAGTATCTTCCTGCCATTGTCAGAGGCTGATGATCCACCCGACCTCGGGTGTAAAATGAGTAATGTGTTTATGGTGTTTCCTTTGTAAACACATATATGCTGGGTGTGTGTAATGGAGCAGCAAAGGAGGCAGTGGGACTGGATTGTTGCACAACACTCGAGAAAATTATTTAAGTTCTTAACAGCAGCAATGGCTAAAATTAAGCATTTGACGGCCTCGATGTTGTGATTTTTACATTTTTTGTTTTTCCTATCAACCAATATTTAGTGAGTTGGACTTGGAGACCGACTTTTCTTTGTTTCTCTGCTCCCAGTCCTCTTGTTTCTCTCCGCTGAGGAAATCGCCCGCTGCCTGCAATATCTACTCTTCGTGTAACTCCCACATTCTTACTGACGGGCTCTGCCTCTCCTGTTCACTGTCCTTCCCTCTCAGCCTCCTCTATGTTGCACATGCACAGGCCCAGGAAGGAATTTATTTCCATCCTTCCAACCGAATCGTGCAGCCTGTTTTCCTCGTAATCTCTCAAATCTAAATGTCAGAAAAAAATACGAATAACTGTAGACGAATATAATGTCGAATATAATTATAGAAGAATATGAAAATTATACATTCACCTGAGGAAGACGCTGCGCTCCGAAAGCTAGTGATTCGAAACAAATCTGTTGGACTTTAACCTGGTGTTGTAAGACGTCTTACCGAAGAAAATACTGGCATGATACAGCACTCGTCTCGGCCAATCTTGCTCCTCACCGTGGACGCGAAACTGTTAGTGAAGGTGTTGCCTACCAGAATTGAGGACTGTGTTACGGGGGTGATTCACGAGGACCAGACGGGTTTTGTGAAGGCAGCTGAATACCAATGTGCGGAGGCTCCTTAACGTAATCATGATGCCTGAAGTGGAGGGGGAAGCGGAGATAGTGGCGGCGATGGATGCAGAGAAGGCCTTCGGTAGGGTGGAGTGGGGGTACCTTTGGGAAGTGTTGAGGAGGTTTGGGTTCGGGGAGGGGTTCATTAGTTGGGTGAGGCTACTTTGCAAAGCCCCGGTGGCGAGTGTGGCCACGAATCGGAGGAGGTCGGAATACCTTCGGCTGTACCGGGGGACGAGGCAGGGGTGCTCCCTATCCCCTTTTCTATTTGCATTGGCAATTGAGACTTTGGCTATGGCTTTAAGGGAGTCCAGGAACTGGAGGCGGCTGGTCCTGGGGGGGGGGGGGAAGAGCGGGTATCATTGAATGCCGATGACCTGTTACTGTATGTGGTGGAGCAAGTGGGGGGGATACCGGAGGTGATGCGGATCCTCAGGGAGTTTGGGGACTTTTCCAGGAATAAGCTCAATGTGGGAAGAGTGAGCTCTTCATGGTACACGCAGGGGACCAGGGAAGGGGGCTTGATGAGCTTCCATTGAAGGGGGCGGAAATTAGTTTTCGGTACCTGGGCATCCAGGTGGCCAGGAGCTGGGGGCCCTACACAAGCTCAACTTGACGTGACTGGTGGAGCAGATGGAGGAGGAGTTTAAAAGGTGGGATATGCTGCCACTCTCCCTGGTGGGTAGGGTGCAGTCAGTGAAAATGACGGTGCTCCCGAGGTTCCTTTTTGTATTTCAGTGCCTCCCCATCCTGATCCCTAAGGCCCTTTTTAAGCGGGTCAGCAGGAGCATCATGGGATTCGTGTGGGCAAAAAAAGACCCCGATGGTGAGAAAGGTGTTTCTGGAACGGAGTAGGGACAGAGGAGGGTTAGCGTTGCCTAATCTGCGTGGGTACTACTGGGCTGCCGATGTGGCGATGATACGCAAGTGGGTAATGGAGGGGAAGGGGGCGGCATGGAAGAGGCTGGAGATGACGTCCTGTGTGCCCACAAGTCTGAGAGCGCTTGTGACAGCACCGCTACCACTCCCGCCGACTAGGTACTCCACGAGTCCAGTGGTGGCAGCAACTTTGAAAATTTGGAGGCAGTGGAGACGCCACAGGCGTGAGGTAGAGGCTTCGGTCTGGTCCCCAATCCGAGAGAACCATCGGTTTGTCCCAGGGAGAATGGATGGAGGGTTCCTGAGCTGGCACAGGGCAGGAATTAGAAGGATGGGGGACCTGTTTTTTGATGTGACGTTTGCGAGCCTTGGGGCGCTGGAGGAAACATTCCGGCTTCCCTCCGGAAATGCCTTCAGGTACATGCAGGTAAGGGCGGTGTAAGACGGCAGGTGAGGGAGTTCCCGCTGCATCCAGGATAGGAAGCTCTCGGGGGGGGGGGGGGGGGGGGGGTTGGAGAAGGCAAGGTCTCGGCGATCTACCAGGAGATGCAGGAGGAGGAGGAGACCTCGGTGGAGGAGCAATGTGTTTCTGTTGAGTTGCACACTCCCCGTCTAACCCCGATATCCTTTGATTCACTGGCCCAATAAGAATCTATCTACCTTCACCTTAGACATATTTTACCTCGTTTCCACCGCCTTCTGAGGCAGAGAGTTGAGCAACCTCCTGAAAGAAAGAAAGAAAATCCTCATCTCTGTCCTATAAGGGCAACATGTAATTTTAAAACGGTGCCCGCTGGTTCTGGGCATACTTTGTGTTGCTCATCCATATACACATCCCGACCTCAATGCCATGCCCCCCCCCCCCCCCGCCAATACAGCTACCATTCCCATTACAGCACCCACTCTCTCATCCACTCGACCACCCACTCATGCACTCAATCACTCAATTACTCCTTCTCCTATTCGCCCATTTATCCACTCATGTCACTGAACGCTTTGAAACCTTAAAAACATACCTGCTTATGTCCGCTAATGTCGTCAAAAGTAGGATTCATCCTCTGCGGTGCTCCTCTTTTTCAGAAGTGCAGCCCAGCTGCTTGTGTATACAACATTATCCGATTATTGTTAACCTTTATTAAAATATTAACAAAACTCCAATCGTCTGTTCAATATTACGCATCATTGCTCATTTAAAAAAAGAAACACCGCACAGACTGAAAATGTGAAGTGAATTCAGAAAATACAGGAAATTGCAGCATTCGTCCATGTGAATCACGCCTTCTGTTTCACTGCTCACAGACGTTATTATCGTTTATTTTCTCCAGCATTTCGGTTTTGAATTCTCCTTCATTGTTCCTGATGTTGGAAAAACAGCTGAACGACAGAGGTCTGGGTGACTCTTTCTCATAGTGAGCTTTAGCAAAGAGTCACACAGAATCGAAACGTTAGCTCCGCTCTCTCTCCACAGATGCTGTCTGTCCTGCTGAACTTGTCCAGTATTTTCTGTTTTTGTTGTCGCTATTGTAAATATTGGCCCGGTAGAATCAGGGATAGAAGAAACGTTCAAGGGGACTATGGAAATGACAGGGCCGTTGAACAAATAATGTGTGTCTGTCTTCTCGGTGAAAGACGCATATTTCACGCTAGAACATAACTTAGGAACTCAAAAGAGGGAAATCAATCAAGGACATAAATATCTTCAGCGAAAATGTATTTAAGAAACGTAAGGAGCTAAAATCCCACAAATTGCCGGCACCCTAATGACCTAAGCCCCTGAAATCAAAAATATATAACTGCAGGGATATTGGATGCACTAGCTCTGATTTTCGAAAATCCCTTAGATTCAGGAACGGCACAATGCCCCTCCAAATATTTAGCCCCACATTCGTCGTTTTTAGGGGACGTGGGTATCACTGGCTCGGCGAGCATTTGTTTCCCATTCTTAATTGCCTTTGAGGAGGTGTTGGTGAGCTGCCTTCTTGGCCGCTGCAGTCGATGTGTTGTCGGTACTCGCAGGGTGTTAGGAAGGGAATTCCAGGATTATCACCCAGAGAAGATGAAGGAACAGCGATATATTTCCAAATAAGTGAGTGACTTGTGAGGAAACTTTCAGGTGGTGGGGATCCCAGGTCCTTGCTCTTCTAGATGGTAGAGGCCGTGGGTTTGGAAGCTGCTGACTAAGGAGCATCGGTGAGTTCCTGCAGTGTATCTTGCAAATTGTAGACATTGCTGCGTTGGTCGTGGAGGCACGCTGGGAGGTACGGTAGCAGAATAGGTAGCACTGTTCCCTCATAGCGCCAGGGACCTGGATTCAATCCCAGCTATGGGTGATTGTCTGTGTCGAGTTCCGACATTCTCACCGTGTCTTGCCTGGCTTTCGGCCGGGTGTTTCCTCCCTCAGTCCAAAGATGTGCAAGTTAAATGGATTGGTTATGGTAATTTGCCCCCAGTGTCTCAAGATGTGCAGGTTAGGTGAGGTTACGGGGATAGGGCAGTTGAATGAGCCTGGTCGGGTATTGTTTTGGAGGCTCGGTGCAGACTTGATGGACCGCTGCCACCTTCTGCATTTGAAGGAGTATATGGAGTGATTTGTTTGCGGAAGTGGGTGCCCATCAAGTGGCTATTATGCGCTGGAGACAAGCTTTCATTGAGGAAAGTGGGGAGAATGCTATTACACTCATGACTTGTGTCTTGTAGGTGGTGGACACGCTTTGGGCATCAGGAGGTGATGTATTCACTTTATAATTCTGAGCCTCTGACTTGCTCTTGTAGCCAAAGTATTTATATGGCAAGTCCAGTTCCGTTTCTGGTCAATGGCAACCCCCAGGATGTTGATAGTGGGGGATTCAGTGATGGGAATTCCATTGACTGTCAATGGGCACTGGTTTGATTCTCTGTTATTGGAGATGGTGATTGGCTGGCATTTTTGTGATGTGAAGTTTAATTGCCACTTCTCAACCCAAGCTCGGATAGTGCTCAGGCCTTGCTGCGTTTTCACATGAACTGCTTCAAGGTCTGTGGAGTCGCAAGTAGTTCTGAACAGTGTGCAACCATCAACGAACATCCCTATATCAGACCTCCCGTTGGAAGGAATGTAGTTGATCAAGAAGTTGAAGATCGTTGGGCCTTGGACAATACCCTGAGGAAACCCTGCAGTGATGGCATGGAATATGAGATGACTGACTTCCAACAACCACAAGCATCTTCCCTTCTCCTTGATATGACTCCAACCGGTGGTGGACTTTCCTCCTGATTCCCATTGGCTCCAGTTTTTCGGGTTAATGGTACACAATCAAATTCTTCCTTGATGTCAAGGGCAGTCACTCATTCCTCACCTCTGCAGTTGAGCAGTGTTGTCCTTGTTTGCAACAACACCGTAATGAGGTCAGGAGCTGAGTGACCCTGGCTGAACCAAATCTGTGCGTCAATGAGCAGGTTATTTCGATGCGAATGTGATTGTCGCTGACAAGGTTTGCATTTATTGTGCTTCCCTAAATGCTGTGAGAAGAGGGCAGTGAGCTTTCTCTTGTATTGTTGCTGTTCCTGTGTGTAAGTCCCACTCATTGTGGTTTTATGAAGTGTGCTGCAGAAACTAAACTCAATGGCGCTGACACAACAGCCTTATATTTCCAAGTAAGCATGGTGTGTGCCTTAGAAGGGCAGGTGCACGTGGATGCATTCACATCCATCTGCTGCCATCGACCTTGTCGATAGCCGAACTCCGGGTTTTGGAAGGTACTCCTGAAGGAAGATTACCTGTAGAGTGCCTTAAGATAGAGGTGCAAAGTGAACATGGTCCAGAAATAAATACATAAGATATCAGTGGAATATATTGATTTATTTATCAAGATGAATGCACCGGAATATGGGGTTACATGTTAAGGGTGTTATGGGTCAGGTTTTGGAGAATTCCAAAGTGTATCATGGAGTTCACCTGACCCACAAATTTTAATAGATTGTGGTATGGGGAGCACACGGCCCACTCTACAGGTGTGGTATAACAGAAATGGAAAAGTATTTTTAAAAACAAAACAATGTTTATTCTATGAACTCAAGTTAACCTTTTTAAAACAAACAGTGAATATCTTAGCAACCAGTAAATCAATTACACCCCCCAAAGAATACAACACTAAGTAACCTGTATGCTGTCCTTTTACACCCCAAAGACTTAACAAACCTCTAAACATAAGCACATCTGAGTTTACAGTCACTACTGAAAATATGTATAATTCTTCTAAATTCACCAAATGATCCATAGAGTCTTTGGATGGCAGAAATGAACAGTACAGCCCTTTGTTTTAACTCCAGATGCAGCTCACTGAAAACACAGACACACCCAAGCTTTTCTCAAACTGAAACTAAAAAGCAGAAGTAGAGCTCAGCTCCACCCACACTCTGACATCACTCTAGCAACATGAGCAGCTCCATTTCTTAAAGGTACATTTCTTAAACACCCATTTCTTAAAGGGTACTCTCACATGACACCTCCCTCCAAGAAAATAAAATAAACCATCAACTTCAAGATGGTTTCATTTTTCACCTTTTCACCATCCTTTAAGAAATGCACACAGTAAATATACTTTTCGTTCCAAAAAAATAACACATGCAAACAGGTACAATAATATAGTCCATTTTTGTCCTTCTTCTTCCTCCAACTGAAATTCTTCTTGATTAACAGTCTCCTTAAACAAGAAGGTCTCTGCACGATCTGTCCATTTCTCTACACCTCAGCATTTCTCTTTAAAGTCAGATAAATTAGTTCAATCTGATCACAGAGTCCCTTCAATTCTCCAACACAGGAGCATTGGTTATCACAGCTTTCAGGCTTTCAAATGCCTCTTGAAAGTCCGCTGTCCATTGAAATTTTCGATGTTTCTTCAGCAAGTCCGTCAGTGGAGCAAACACGCTACAAAGCTTTTGCACAAATGTTCGATCAAATCCACTCATGCCAAGAAATCACATTATTTCCCATCGTCTTGAGGGTATCGGAAACTCCTCAAGGAAAGTGACTAGGGCTTTTCCAAATTCGCTTTTGACAAGGTTTATCACCACTCCCGCCTCCTGAGGTCGATCGAGTAATTCCATCAGATGTTTTAAATGTTCTTTCCATGTATGGTTGAAAATTACCAGATCGTCGATGTGTACCGCACAATTGGGTAATCCTGAAACGACTTGGTTAGTTAACAGTTGAAATATGGCTGGGGCGTTTTTCATGTCAAATGGCATAACTTTGAATATGTATATACCATCTGGAGTCGCAAAAGCTGAAATCTCCTTCGCCGTTTCGGATAAAGGTACTTGCCAGTAACCTTTAAGTAAATCCAATTTGGAAATAAAAACTGATTGTCCCACTTTCTCAATGCAATCCTCCAAACGTGATAGAATAAGAGTCCGTTCTTGTAACTGCATTAACCTTTCTATAGTTCACACTAACCGTTGGGTACTATCTGGTTTAGGTGCCATCACTGTGGGTGAGCTCCATTGGCTGCAACCCACTTCAATTATGCCATTTTTAAGCATACTCTCAATCTCTTTGTTAACCTGTGCCGATTTTAAAGGGTTAAGTCAATGTGGATGTTGCTTGATTGGAACTGCATTTCCCACATCTACATCATGTATAGCCATTTTAGTACTTCCCAATTTATCTCCACAAACCTGCCCATGTGATATCAATAACTCTTTCAGGTCAGTTCGTTTTTCCTCTGGAACATAACTCAACAATTTGTCCCAATTTTTAAGAACATCCTCATTTTCCAATTTAATTTGAGGTATGTCAAATTCACAGTCATCTGGATTTGGTTCGTCACTTTGAGTTAGAATCATTAAAACCTCCTCCTTTTTCTTTCCTTACCTTTCGATGTATCTTTTAAGCATATTCACATGACACACTCGGTGTTTCTTCCTTCTATCTGATGTTTTTACCACACATAATTCACATCACTTAATTTCCTTTCAATCTGGTAAGGTCCACAAAACCTAACTTTTAAAGGTTCACCTACCACTGGTAACAATACTAAAACTTTATCTCCACTGGCAAAACTATGAACTTTGGATTTCTTGTCCGCTACCCTTTTCATCACATTTTGTGCACCTTTTAAATGTTGTCTACCAATTCACCTGCTCTATTTAATCTTTCCCTAAAATTTGACATGCAATCCAATAATGTAATTTCCGATTTCTCACTCACCAATTTTTCCTTGATCAATTTCAGTGGTCCTCTTACCTCATGACCAAAAATTAGTTCAAAAGGACTACATTTGGTTGACTCGTTAGGTGCATTCCTAATTGTAAACAGTACGAATGGAATTCCTTTATCCCAATCCTCTGGATAATCTTGACAATAAGCCCTCAACATTGTCTTTAATGTCTGATGCCATCTTTCTAACGCTCCCTGCGATTCTGGGTGGTACGCAGTTGATTTAAATTGTTTTATTCCCAAGCTATCCATTACTTCTTTGAATAACCTGGAGGTAAAATTTGATCATTGATCCGATTGTATTTCTGTGGGTAGTCCCATCTGGTAAAGAATTTAAGTAACTCCTCCACAATCTTTTTAGCTGCAATATTACGTACTGGAATGGCCTCTGGAAACCTAGTAGACACATCCATTATAGTCAAAAGATATTGATTCCCACTTTTTGTTTCAGGTAGCGGTCCTACGCAATCAATCAGAACCCTTGTAAAAGGGTCCTCAAATGCTGGAATGAGTATTAAGGGCGCTGGTTTTATCACTGCTTGAGGTTTCCCTATCACTTGACATGTGTGACATGATAGACAAAATTTAACTACATCTTTATGTAGTCCAGGCCAATAAAGATGTTTCTGGATTTATGCTTGAGTTTTCCTGATTCCCAAATGACCTCCCACTGGTACCTCATATGCAACTCGCAACACCTCCTTTGTATACCCTACCGCCAATACTACTTGATGAACTTCTGCCCACTTTTCATCCACCTGCATATGTAAAGATCTGCAGTTTCTCATCAAGACATTACTTTTATGGTAATAACAGTCTGGTATACGTGCAGATTCCTCTTCCGTGTATGCTTTCTGATAGCTCCGTTTTATTTCTATAACTTTTTTTGTAACTTCGCCAATTTTCCTGAACTAAAAGTTTCCGCCTCATCCTCCACCTCTTCTTGTTCTTTTTCAGCCATCTGATCAAAAATCGTTTCTGATAATTGCACTTCAACTTCATCTTCACTCTTTGATTTCTCCTCTTGTCTTAACCTGTGTCTTTGCGACCTTGTTACCATACAATCCGGAACAATGCCAGGATATTCATCCTTCAACACTTCAGTTGTCCGATTTTCCCTTGGCGTATCAACCACAGTAGGCATCACTCCCACCTGCGTTCCAGCTATATCATTACCCAAGATAAACTGTATTCCTGGACAAGATAGCTTCTCTATTACTCCTACCACCACTTCACCACTCTTCACTAGACTTTCCAACTGTGCCTTATATAATGGAACACGACGTCTCTCGCCCTGAATTCCACATATTACCACCTTTTCTGGCAACATCCTTCCCAAACTACATAACTCCTCATTTCTTCCCATTAAATACTGACTAGCTCCCATATCTCTTAAAATTGTCACTTATTTACCTGCTCCTCCTGATACACATGAGTAAACTTTACCCACAAAAGTAAATTCTTTAAAGAGATCTGGCACCTTCTTATCAATCACCTCTTGATCAGGCGGTACAATCTTTCGCACCTCCTTCGCTTCACTTGGGCTTTCCTTTACCACTTTAACAAACCCCACTGTCTTATCCTGTTTTACCACATTAGCCTTCCCAGTGCTTTTCTTCAATCACCAACACTGTGACTTTACATGGCCTAGTTTATTACAGTGAAAACATTTGAAACTTTTCATTTCTTTTCCACCCTCCTGGATTTCTTTTTTAATCTGAGGTACACTCTCTTTATTGTCTCCCATCAGATCACCTTTACCTTTACCACTTGAGTATTTCTCATGTCCCCAGTTTCTATCCCTCACCGGCTGAAACTGATGTCGGAAACCAATTTTTGATTTTAAACTAATTCATAATCATCTGCCATTTCTGCTGCTAATCTCGCAGTTTTAACCCTCTGCTCTTCCACATGCGTTCTCACTACATCAGGAATTGAATTTTTAAACCCCTCCAAAAGTGTAATTTCTCTGAGAGCTTCATACGTTTGATCTATTTTCAAAGTCCTTATCCACCTCTCAAAATTACTCAGTTCGATCCTTTCAAACTCCATGTATGTTTGACCAAATTCTTTCCTTAAATTTCTAAACCTTTGTCTGTAGGCTTCAGGCACTAGTTCATATGCACCTGAGATGGATTTTTTTCACCTCCTCATATGTCCCAGATACCTCCTTCGGTAGTGATGCAAACACTTCACTAGCCCTACCTATCAGCTTTGTTTGAATCAGTAATACCCATTTGTCCTGTGGCCATTTCATTTGTTTAGCTACCTTCTCAAATTAAATGAAAAAGGCTTCTACCTCCTTCTCGTCAAACCTTGGCAATGCTTGGACATACTTAAATAGATCCCCACCAAGCCTTTGACTTTGACGCTCTTTCTCACTATCCTCATCACTATCATCCAACTGTACGTTTCCCTTTACTTCTGGCAATTTTAACTGACTGTCATGTTTCATGGCCATTTTCTGAAGTTCAAACTCTCTCTCTTTATCTTTTACCCTGATCTGTATCTCCCTTTCTCTTTCTTTTTCTTCTGCTAGGGCTATTCTTTTTTTCCTCCTTTCTTCTTTCTCCTTCTCTTTTTCCTCTCTCTCTCTTTCTCTTTCCGCTCTCTCGCTTTCGTATTCACGCTGCTTTAATTCCTTCTCATGTTCCATTTGTTTAATTTGCAACTGAATTTTTGCCATTTCCAATGAGTCAAACTGTATCTCAGGCAACTTTTAATGCTTAGCCACCGCCATAATTACCTCAGCGAAAACAGCGCAAGAGGAGAGAGAGCCGGGACAGCGAAAACAACGTGGGAAGAGAGAGAGCCGGGACATCGAATACAGCACAGGAGGAGAGAGCTGGGAGATTTAAAAAGCACGGGAGGAGAGAGCCGGGACAGCGAAAACAGCGCGAGAGGAGAGAGAGCCAGGAGATTTAAAAAGCGCGGGAGGAGAGAGCCGGGACAGCGAAAACAGCACGAGAGGAGAGAGAGCCGGGACAGCGAAAACAGCGTGAGAGGAGAGAGAGCCGGGACAGCGAAAACAGCACGAGAGGAGAGAGAGCCGGGACAGCGAAAACAGTGCGGGAGGAGACAGCCGGGAGATTTAAAAAGCGTGGGAGGAGAGAGCCAGGACAGCAAAAACAACGCGAGAGGAGAGAAAGCCGGGACAGTGCAGGGAGAGGTGAGTGCACAAAAGGTGTGGTAGGAGTGCCTTTAGTCACGTAGTGCTGATTGGAACAGAGTACATCTGAGTTTAGGTGAGTGACTGAGTTCGGGTGAGTGGGCAGAGAGGGCTGTGTTTTTGTTGGTGTTTTTGTTGGTGTTCGGGTTTATCCTTGAGATTCTATTTAAAAAAATGTATTTAAATTAATTAACTAGTTGAATATGGCTGGACAGGTGATGTGCTGTTGCTGTATGATGATGGAACTGGTGGATCCCATTGAGACCGTCAGTGACCACATCTGCAGCAAGTGTTGGCTGCTCCAGGAACTTCGGCTCTGAATTGATGAGCTGGAGATCGAGCTGCACACACTGCGGCACATCAGGGAGGGGGAAAATTACCTGGACGCTTTGTTTCAGGAGGCAGTCACACCCGGTAGAATAAATACTGGTAATTTGGTCAATGGTCAGGGACAGAGTGATGTGACTGCAAGGGAGGCAGGTAGGGGGATCCTGAGTTTAGGAGTTGAGGAGCCTCAGCCCTTGACCTTGTCCAACAGGTATGAGGTACTTGCTCCCTGTTTGGATGAGGAAGAGGGCTGTAGGGAGGATGCGTTGACTGACCACTGCACCGTGGTACAGGAAGCCATTCAAGAGGGGGGAGCAAAAAGACAAGTGGTAGTTGTAGGGGATTCTATAATTAGCGGGATTGATGGCATCCTTTGTAAGCCAGATCGAGAGTCCCGCATGGTATGTTGCCTGCCCGGTGCCAGGGTGAGGGACATCTCTGATCGGCTTGAAAGGATTTTGGAGAGGGAGGGGGAGGATCCAGTTGTTGTGGTCCACGTTGGGACTAACAACATAGGTAAGACTAGGAAAGAGGACCTGTTTGGGGATTATCAAACACTAGGGACTAAATTAAAGAACAGGTCCTCCAGGGTTATAATCTCTGGATTACTACCTGAACCACGTGCCAATTAGCATAGGGTTAAGAAAATTAGGGAAGTTAACATGTGGCTAAAGGAGTGGTGCGGGAAAGAGGGATTCCATTTCATGGGGCATTGGCATCAGTACTGGGGCAGGAGGGACCTGTATCGTTGGGACGGTCTTCACCTGAACCATTCTGGGACCAGTGTTCTAGCGAATAGGATAAATAGGTTGGTCACAAGGACTTTAAACTAGCAAGTTGGGGGGAAGGGAAGTGTAAAGCTATGGACAGCATAATGGTTAATGGAGATCAAGGCAGCAGGTTACGTGACAGGTTATTATGTAGAGATATGGGTTCAAAGACAAGGAAAATTAGGAGAAAGGGTAAGAGGAAAAATAAATTGCGAAAAGTTACTGATCAAGGTGTTAGGATTCATAACAAAGACATAAAAAGCAGCATAAGTGTACTTTACCTGAATGCTCGCAGTATACGAAATAAGGTAAATGAGTTGATGGCGCAAATCATCGTGAATGACTATGATTTAGTGGCCATTACTGAAACATGGTTAAAAGATGGTCACGACTGGGAGTTAAATATCCAAGGGTATCAGACAATACGAAAGGATAGAATGGACGGTAAGGGCCGTGGTGTAGCTTTGTTGTTCAAGGATGGCATCCGGACAATAGTAAGGGATGATATTGGTGCTATGGAGGACAAGGTTGAATCAATTTGGGTGGAAATCAGGAATAGTAAGGCGAAAAGGTCACTGATAGGAGTAGTCTATCGGCCACCAAATAGTAACAGGAGGGTAGGGCAGGCAATAAGCAAAGAAATAATGGATGCATGTAGAAATGGTACAGCGGTTATCATGGGAGATTTTAATCTGCATATCGATTGGTTTAACCAGGTTGGTAAAGGCAGCCTTGAGGAGGAGTTTATAGAATGTGCCCGGGATAATTTTCTGGAACAGTATGTAATGGAACCTACAAGGGAACAAGCGGTCCTTGATCTACTCTTGTGTAATGAGGCAAGATTGATTAATGATCTCATAATTCGGGATCCTCTTGGAAGGAGCGACCACAATATGGTGGAATTTAAAATACAGTTGGAGGATGACAAGGTAAAATCAAACACTCGTGTTTTGTGCTTAAACAAAGGCGATTACAATGGGATGAGAGAAGAACTAGCTAAGATAGACTAGGAGCAAAGACTCCATAGTGAAGCAGTTGAGGAACAATGGAGAACCTTCCGAGCGATCTTTCACAGTGTTCAGAAAAGGTTCATACCGACAAACAAGAAAGACGGTAGAAAGGGAAATATTCGACCGTGGCTATCTAAGGAGATGAGGGAGAGTATCAAATTGAAGGAAAAAACATACAAAGTGGCAAATATTAGTGGGAGACTAGAGGACTGGGAAGTCTTTAGGGGACAACAGAAAGCTACTAAAAAAGCTATAAAGAAGAGTAAGGTAGACTATGAAAGTAAACTGGCTCAGAACATAAAAGCAGATAGTAAAAGCTTCTACAAATATATAAGACAAAAAAGAGTGCCTAAGGTAAATATTAGTCCTTTGGAAGATGAGAAGGGAGATTTAATAATAGGAGACGGGGAAATGGCTGAGGAGCTGAACAGGTTTTTTGTGTCAGTCTTCACAGCGGAGGACACAAATAACATGCCAGTGACTGATGGAAATAAAGATATGATAGGTGAGGACCTTGAGATGATTGTAATCACTATTGAGGCAGTACTGGGCAAGCTAATGGGGCTAAAGGTAGACAAGTCTCCTGGCCCTGATGGGATGCATCCCAGAGTGTTAAAAGAGATGGCTAGGGAAATTGTAAACGCACTAGTGATAATTTCCCAAAATTCACTAGACTCTGGGGTGGTCCCAGAGGATTGGAAAGTAACAAACGTGACACCACTGTTTAAAAAAGGAGGTCGGCAGAAAGCGGGTAACTATAGGCCGGTAAGCTTAACTTCGGTTGTAGGGAAAATGCTGGAATCTATCATTAAGGAGGAAATAGCAGGGCACCTGGAGGGAAATTGCCCCATCGGGCAGACGCGGCATGGGTTCACAAAGGGTACGTCGTGTCTGACTAATTTGGTAGAATTTTCTGAGGACGTTACCAGTGCAGTAGATAACAGGGAGCCAATGGATGTGGTATATCTGGATTTCCAGAAAGCTTTTGACAAGGGGCCACACAAAAGATTGCTGCTTAAACTAAAGATGCATGGCATTGAGGGTAAAGTGGTAGCATGGGTAGAGGATTGGTTAACTAACAGAAAGCAGAGAGTGGGGTTAAATGGGGGTTTCTCTGGTTGGCAACCTGTAACTAGTGGGGTCCCTCAAGGATCAGTGTTGGGCCCGCAGTTGTTCACAATTTACATAGACGATTTGGAGTTGGGGACCAAGTGCAATGTGGCAAAGTTTGCAGACGACACTAAGATGATTGGTAAAGCAAAAAGTGCAGAGGATACCGGAAGTCTGCAGAAGGATTTGGATAGGTTGGGTGAATGGGCTAGGTTCTGGCAGATGGAATTCAATGTTGGCAAATGTGAGGCTATCCATTTTGGGAGGAATAATAGCAGAATGGATTATTATTTAAACAGTAAGATGTTAAAACATGCTGTTGTGCAGAGGGACCTATGTGTGCTGGTGCACGAGTCGCAAAAAGTTGGTGTGCAGGTGCAACAGGTGATTAAGAAGGCTAATCGAGTTTTGTCTTTCGTTGCTAGAGGGATGGAGTTCAAGACTAGGGAGGTTATGCTGCAATTGTATAGGGTGTTGGTGAGGCCGCATCTGGAGTATTGTGTTCAGTTTTGGTCTCCTTACCCGAGAAAGGACATATTGGCACTGGAGGGAGTGCAGAGGAGATTCACTAGGTTGATCCCAGAGTTGAGGGGATTAGATTATGACGAGAGGTTGAGTAAACTGGGACTGTACTCATTGGAGTTTAGAAGGATGCGGGGGGTTCTTATTGTAACATATAACATTATGAAGGGAATAGATAGGATAGTTGCGGGCAAGTTGTTTCCACTGGTCGGGGAAAGCAGAACTAGGGGGCATAGCCTCAAAATAAGGGGAAATAGATTTAGGACGGAGTGTAGGAGGAACTTCTTCACCCAAATGGTTGTGAATCTCTGGAATTCCTTGCCCAGTGATGCAGTTGAGGCTCCTTCTTTAAACGTCTTTAAGAAAAAGATAGATACCTTTCTAAAGAATAAAGGGATTCGGGGATATGGTGTACGGGCCGGAGAGTGGAGCTGAGTCCACAAAGATCAGCCATGATCTCATTGAATGGTGGAGCAGGCTCGAGGGGCCAGATGGCCTACTCCTGTTCCTAGTTCTCCTGTTCATCTTTTCGCATTTTGTCAGGTAATGTTAACTGCAATGATTTTGCCAAATCTAACAGCCTGCTTTTAGTCTCTGTCCGTAAGGTACTGCGTGTGACACTCTCTCACCCCAAAAACGCCTGAGCCTCTGAAAGAGCCATTGTCCACAATACACTCCGCACTTAAACTAAAATACCACACCTGAAAATCAACCACAATATGCTTACCTCTCACTGTCTTTAAGGTCACTAAGCCAATCGAATAGAGAGACTTATATCTCCCTCGAGACCTCAATTGTTATGGGTCAGGGTTTAGAGAATCCCAAAGTGTATCATGGAGTGCACCTGACCCACAAATTTTAACAGCTTGTGGTATGGGGAGCACACGGCCCACTCTACAGGTGTGGTACAACAGAAATGGAAAAGTATTTTTAAAAACAAAACAATGTTTATTCTATGAACTCAAGTTAACCTTTTTAAAACAAACAGTGAATATCTTAGCAACCAGTAAATCAATTACACCCCCCAAAGAATACAACACTAAGTAACCTGTATGCTGTCCTTTTACACCCAAAATACTTTTAAACATGTTAACACACTTTTAAACATAAGCACATCAGAGTTTACAGTCACTACTGAAAACATTTATAATTCTTCTGAATTCACCAAATGATCCATAGATAGCCTTTGGATGGCAGAAATCAACAGTACAGCCCTTTGTTTGAAATCCAGATGCAGCTCACTGAAAACACAGACACACCCAAGCTTTTCTGAAACTGAAACTAAAAAGCAGAAGTAGAGCTCAGCTCCACCCACACTCTGACATCACTCCAGCAACATGAGCAGCTCCATTTCTTAAAGGTACATTTCTTAAACACCCATTTCTTAAAGGGTACTCTCACATGACAAGTGAACTAAAGTAATGGCAATCGTTGATCACCTGCTGTGCGTGAGGTAATAGACAAATTGTTGTGTTATAAATGTAGTGGCAATGTTAAATATTTCTGCAATGAGATTCCAGTGTTTCCTTTCATGGTAAAAGTTTGCTTGAAAACTGTATTGTTCCATCCAATTCTTGCTCGAGATGGCCCCTGACACAGTGTGAAATGGTGGATGTGCAGCAGGCTAGGTATTGGTTCCTGCGTTACATATTGTGCTGACAGACCCTCAGAAAAAGCCAGCACCTACCTGACAGACAACGCACTGGAGGGAAAGCTCCTCACAAACAGTTGATTTTCAAAGCGTCCCGGCGGGAGAGCACTCTTGCCATGGGCAGAGTGAAGATTCCTAATCACTGCAGAGCTGGCAGTGTGGCACTGAGGGAGATCCTTCCCTTCCAGATCAGCTACCATGGCTCTGCAGGACGCGAGAGAGGCTTACTTGTTGGCGGCTCATGTAGCTCACAAACATTAGGTGGATTGGCCGTGATAAATTGCCCTTAGTGTCCAAAATTGCCCTTAGTGTTGGGTGGGGTTGCTGGATTGTGGGGATAGGGTGGAGGTGTTGACCTTGGGTAGGGTGCTCTTTCCAGGAGCCGGTGCAGATTTGATGGGCCGGGTGGCCTCCTTCTGCACTGTACATTCTATGATAATCTATGATATATTCCAAATGTGGCCTAACTAATGTTCTATACAACTGTAGCATGAGTTGCCAAATTTTATACTCAGTGCCCCGACCTGTGAAGACAAGCATGATGTATCCCTCCTTGGTTACCTTCTCCACTCATTTGCTCCTTTCAGTGACCTGTGGACCTGTACACCAGATTCCTCTGCTTGTCACTAGTCTTAAGGGTTGTGCCATTTACTGTATATTTCCCACTTGTATTAGATCTTCCAAAATGCATTGCCTCACATTTGTCCAGATTAAACTTCATTTGCCATTGCTCCCTCACGTCTACAGTGAATGTTTAACCGGCTATATCCTCTGACAGTCCTCATCACCATCCACAATTCCACCAACCTTTCTGTTCTACAGAAACTTACTAATCAGACCAGTTACATTATACTCCAAATCATTTACAGATTCTAAAAACAACAAAGTCCCAGCACTGATCCCTGCAGAGCACCACTAGTCACATCCCTCCATTCAGAAAAGCACCCTTCCAATGCTACACTCTGTCTTCTATGACCCAGGCAGTTCTGCATCCATCGTGCCAGCTCCTCTGATATCTGTGACTTCACCTCCTGTACGAACGAGGATGCCATGAGGGACTTTGTCAAAGGAATCTTTAATAAATGGATCTGGAGTTTGATAACTGACCGTGAATTCATTAACAGCATCTCTGGACCATGCTCGGGCTCTATCACATGTTTACTTAGATTAATATATAGCACCGCTGATTTATAAATAATTGTTACTTTCAACCTCAGTATTCAGATATTTGTGAAAAGAAGGTGTGTGGAAACAAATGCGAGTAAATGGAATTAAGGGATTTGTTTGCCTGAACTGATATTCGCTCAGTCCATCAATGGGTCTGAACAAACAAAAGGAGAGATGTGGTCTCATCCGCGGCGTGTTTACAGCATTTTCTGTCTTTAACACTGGTTAATGTGGACACTTTAATTAAATTTCTCTGGAGAATTGAACAATATTTCTGGACTCTTGGTGATCACACCACGTCTTTCATTGATTGTGCTCCGGTTTTACATTTCAGGGTTTTACGTAATTCAACGAAATACACAGCTGAATCTCACACATGGAACCAGATTAATCCCTCCGTTTGAATTCATAAAAACAATTCAAAGGATTAGAAATGGTTCTAATTCTCTATCCCAGAGAATGCTTTGTCATTGAATATTGGGGAATTAGTTTGATGAGCTGCATTATCCAAACGTTGTTGTTGACAGAGAATATTGCCACACGTTGGCATTCTGAAATCAGACACCCCAGGAATACTGAAACATCTCAAAAAGTTGTCTGACGACCTTGATAGGGAAATTCTAAAATTTGACATTTAATTCCAGACTGCTCAAATGAAAAAGAAACAAAATAAAATTTTAGAATGACTAAGACGGACAATCAAACCTTAGTAATCTAATGTGTTCATTTAATATGGTAGACATAGTCATAGAATTTACAGTGCAGAAGTAGGCCATTCTTTCCAAGAGCCGGTGCAGACTCGATGGGCCGAATAGCCTCCTTCTGCACTGTAAATTCTATGAATTTGGCCCATCGAGTCTGCACCGGCTCTTGGAAAGAGCACCCTAACCAAGGTTAACACCTCCACCCTATCCCCATAACCCAGTAACCCCACCCAACACTAAGGGCAATTTTGGACTCTAAGGGCAATTTATCATGGCCAATCCACCTAACCTGCACATCTTTGGACTGTGGGAGGAAACCGGAGCACCCGGAGGAAACCCACACACACACTGGGTGGATGTGCAGACTCTGCACAGACAGTGACCCAAACCAGAATCGAACCTGGGACCCTGGAGCTGTGTAGCAATTGTGCTATCCACAATGCTACCGTGCTGGTGATTATATTATAAGAGCCCTACAAGAGATAATCTAACATTTGGAAATTTGTTGTCGAATAACTACAGCAGATGAAGCAGCAGAATCAACATGAAACCGGGACAGGAGCCTGATGGTGTTGAATGGAACATTTCCATTGTTGATAAATACAGCTTCCAATTCACATTAGTTCTTTTTTGTGGCCAGAATTATCCAATATTTCTTGTTCTCCAAATGAATCTCAGAACTAGATAACAATTCAGCAATGAGAATTAACTGAACTTTGTTCAATCTCTTCGTTCAAAATGCAAAAATATCAAATCATATAACAAATTTTGCAACATCAGAGTTCACATAGAGAACCTTCATGATAAAATGTAATGGTTCTGGGAAAAGAATAACTCCTGAGGTTGTTCAAAGAGATTTTCAGCAACACAAGGGATCAAATCATTTGCCAAAAATTGCATCTGGCAATTTAAAACACACTAAAAATATTTTATACCATCCTTGCAGTCATTTGTGTTGCTGGTAAGTGATTGAAATGGGTGATGATGGGTAACGTGTACTTGACTGGAGTCTGATTGTACCCTGTGATGACTATCATGCAACTCGTGATATCAAAATATCCAGAAGACTGCTGTCTCTGTTTAAACCATTGTTACAATTAAAAGCATCTTCGTAACTAGGCTGAGAAAGGCGTGGGTAGGGCAGGTTTTCCACTTGGGGTTGGACGCAAAGATTCGAGGGGTGGCGATTTTGGTGGGGAAGCGGGTGTCGTTTGAGGCGCTGAACATCGTGGCAGACAATGAAGGTGACAAATGTTGAATTCTTTACCAGTCCGTCTGGCCTCAATAAAACTCGAGATGGATTTGTAGGCATAGTATTATTTATTTTTAACCAACTTGCAAGTCTGACTCGCTTCACAAAAACCCAGAACACAAGCTGCCTCCTGGGTCTTCCGAATCGAGTGCTATTGGAGACAAAGGAATCTCTACAAATAAATTCAAATAGCAACAAGTTTCACATACACGATTCCCATAGGTCATCCTATACCCCTCCTGACCTGGCCATACATCCTAATTGGCTCACTTCTCATTCCTTAACCTTGGGCCTCTTATTACCCAGCATCCTTTTCTCCTCCTCCACCAGACACGCCTCCCTCCTTCCTTGCCATGCTTTCTGAAATCCTTTGTCTGTGAACTCACTAGAATTAGACTGGCCTACATCTACATTACTGTAACTAATATATTTAAACTAACTATTTTATATCACATTCGTCATTCCCTCCTTTTATCATTTCATGATAACCTATCTATTCAATCCGTAGCTACGGCCCATCGTCTAAAAAGATTCGTCGCTGCATTTCCAATTCCTGTTGTAGCCTCCCTTCATCCGCTGCACCCTCGTGGATCCTAACAGCCAAGATTCTAGGGGCGTCTATCTGTTCCAGTGCACCCCGCATTCTACCCATCACGCATTTAAGGATGGCCAGGCCCACAAAGATGCAGCCGAGTGCCACTGCTAAATACATGGCCATATTTATCAACCAGTCCTTCCAACCTCCAAATCCCCAGTTACCCCAAGAGCCAGATTCCTGCATTCCATCCAGGTGATCCCGTATGCGATCCATAAATTTAGTGATGTTAGCGGTTAGGTCTTGAACTCCCATGATACACTTGCCCTGCACGATGGCGCATACCCCACCTTCATGGGCCAGAAGATAGTCAAGAGCATACCGGTTCTGCATTGCAAACAACCGTAGCTGAGACAATTCCTTGGTTATTGCCCCGAGGGCTCCCAAGGTTTCGTTTCCCAGGATGGTAAGGCCACAAATAAAATAATTCCTATCGCTGACCTCCAAGGAACCCCCCACACCTCCCAGTGTCAAGACGCTCAGAATTCCCCACCCTACTGAGTGGCCCCGGTTGGGTGCAAGAACCTGAGGTTTTTTCCAGTTCTCGCAGAATTCAGCTGAGACTGCCCGGCGTGCTAACTGATTATGCAGCATCCACGCCGAGGGGCAGGGGACTGTGGTATGGACTAGAGTCCCGATAGCAATTTGGTGGGGAAATGGGGGTGACAAAACATTGGTCGCTGTGCCATTAAAAAAAAAGTAGTATCCTTGCTCCGTGTACAGGCTAGCATCACAATCAGTATATCGGTTGGGTAGGGATCCCCCAGTAGCCCTGTTTATCCAGCTTTGGAACGCCCATTCGGGCCTCCCAGCAATGCGGAAAGCCCTCGTCCCAACAGTGATATGAGAGACATTCGCCCAGCCCACAAAGGAGCTGGAGGCCGGCGTTCAATGGAACGCAGGTGGTGTTGTAACAAACGCATTGGCCAGACGCCTGAGTGACATGACACCTCCTATCCGTACAGGTGGGGAACAGACATGTTATATTTGTTTCCACCTCTACCAGCAAACAGCCATACCCGTCAATGCTGAAACAATTGTCGTACGGCCGGGAGTCCCTATTGGGAGTGAAGTGGCTAGGTATGTACGCCCTCCACCGTTGCAGCCTATCATACTGTGAGTGGAAATTATCCCGAGGAAGGGGAAGGCAAATAGCCGGTGGTGCTGAACCCAGATCGTAAGGAAGAATGACTTGCTCGGGCAGTGGCTCGGAACGCTGACAATGAACCACCGTTTGGGGAGTGCCCCAAAGTGGTGAAACAGAAAATAACCTAGACACCGCTGCGGGGTTCGGGTAGCAGACAACCCGTCCCTGGCCATACAAGCGGTGGTAAATCTAGTAGAAGAGATTCATACTACCTGGGTTTTCCTCAGTCTGGGCCCTAAATGAATTAAGTGTATCTCCTGATAACCTACGTTCTAGTTGTACTCCACTCCTTACACTCCCCGTCCTCTCTCTATTCCCCCTCTCTCTCTCACAACCTCTTCCTACCCTCTCCTGACGGTCTGATTTTACCTTTATGGCACCAATCTTAACACATCCGAAATCAAATTTACATGTACTCCAAAAACAAGGCAATGTCCATGTAATGTTCCCTTCTCATCGCCGGGACCGGTGCAATTGCTTCATGAGTCCTGCATTGTCCGTTAACCTGATGACCTTCCATGAGTCAATACCATGTCCTCGTATATGGGGGCAGCGAAGAACATCACCTCTGCATAAACAAAATGTCCTTGTAGTTTGGTTGGGGTTACAGATGTAGATGATATTTCCCTTTTCCATGTCCGTCGCCGATGTCACTCCAAGCGAGGTGAGGCCGAAGATTACACAGGCGGTGCGCAGCCACCCCATCATGCTTCACACCTGTAAAACAGCGCTGGGGAAGGGAGGCCGGTTAGTAACCGACCTTTTTACAGTGGTAGCGATGGACCCAATTTACAGTGGTGGAGGTAGACCCAAGAACTCCGCCTCTCCACTTTAACTGCAGTGCGGGTGATAAGGAGAACTTGGAAGGGCCCCTCCCATCGTGGCTCTGACCCTTGCCGAGTCCAATTTTTGACCATGACATAACTACCGGGCTGCACTGAAAGTGAGCTAGGTAATGGGGGCGGTGGCGGGTGAGCCGCACGGACCTGGCCATGGAGCTCCTTGAGGACCTTAGTGAGGGCTAGAACATAGGTGGTCATCCCTTCAGTCATATGGTGAAACTGAACCAGTCTGGGAACATGCAGGTTCCAGGGAGTTCTAAGGGGCCTGCCATTAAGGATCTTGGCAGGAGAGAGCCGGGCCGGTCCCGCAGGTGTAACCCGCAGCTGGAAGAGGGCAACGGGGAGCAACTTAAGTCATGTCAGTCCCGTGTCTGCTCTTAATTTAGCCAATTTAGCTTTGAGGGTCTGATTATGTCTCTCAACCAACCCGGCCGCCTGCGGTCTGTACACACAGTGCAACTGTTGGCGTATGCCCAACTGGGAGCAGAACTCCTTGTTCATCTGTCCAATAAAATGAGGCCCGTTATCAGAACTTAACTGAGCTGGTATACCGTACCGGGGAATGATTTCCCGCATCAGAACTTTAACCACAGTAGCAGCTTTATTATCGGTAGTCAGATACGCCTCGACCCATCTGCTGAACACATCCACAATGACCAAAACATATTTATAACATTGACACCTTTCTAACTCAATGTAATCCATTTGGAGTGTCTCAAAGGGACCATTGGGCAACGGGGTTTGCCCCATACCACAAGGGATACCTTTGCCGGTGTTATATTGCTGACAAATCAAACATCGATTACTGATACTCTGGGCCAACCCCTGCATTTTAGGGTGCCACCAAGTGTCCAGCAACAAATCACTAGTCCCCCGAGCCCCACAATGAGTTGCAAAGTGTACACATTCGATGACCCATAAAGCCAGCACATCAGACATACAAGTCTGATGTGCTGGCGTGGTCCATAAAGAGGAAACAGAATCATATGTACAACCTAACCGTTTCCACATTTGTTTATCACTCTCTGGAGCGTCCTCCTGTAACCTTATGACGTCTTGCATGGTTGGCATTGGCTTGTCAGAAGCAGACCTATTTATAGCAGACCATTTAGTCTGACTTAACATTTTAGGCACCATCACTTGCTGAATATGCGCGGCTGTCCGCGAATCTGCTTGTTCATTACCAACGTCAACTGGGGTCTTACCGTTTGTATGGGCAGCGCATTTAATGACGGAAATCTGCGCGGACATAAGGAGGGCCTGCAGTAGGTCATTAACTAAACCCCGGTGGGATATTTCCGTGCCGGTCGAGGTAAGGAATCCCCTATTCTTCCAGAGCTGTCCGAAGTCATGAACTACCCCGAAGGCGTATCGGGAGTCAGTGTAAATATTTATCCGGCGATCTACCCAAGTATAGATGCATGGGTAAGGGCAAAAAGTTTGGCTTGTTGGACTGAATAAGGGGTCTGAAAAGCAGCCGCTTCTAGGATCAGACCATCCTGATCTACGATTGCGTAACCGGACAGTCTCCGGCCAGTGGGGCTTACTAATGCACTGCCATCAACATACATAATCATGTCAGGTTGTTCTAACGGAATATCACTCAGATCGTCCCTTATTGTGGTAGTTTCCTGAATCAAGGCTAAACAGTCATGGCCAGGTGCGTCTTCATGGACTGGGGGACCACTAAGAAAACAGGCTGGATTGATAGTGGTACAGAGTGGGAGCTATACACCGTAATATCCTGTTGGAGTGTTATATTGGCAGCAGCCTGCAAACTATTGTATATCGCTGCCAAGATCTGGGTGCAAACAGGGTGGCCCAACGCCACTGGATCTAGTTTGGAAGAGTAATATGCTACGGGCCGGTGCTTGTCCCCATGTTGCTGGGTGAGTACCGCTGTTGAACATCCTTCCAGAACAGTACAGTATATCTGGAACGGTCGTTCGTACAAGGGCCTACCGAGGGCCGGTGCTTGTAACAAGGCCTGCTTCAGGCAACGGAAGGCTTCGAGTGCCTCGGTGGTGAGAGTAAAATTTCCCCCTTCTCTAGTGTAAGGCGTCAGCAGCTTTGTATGGACAGCGATGTTTGGTATCCACTGCCTACAATAATTCACCATACCCAGCCAATGACGGACCTCCTTGGCTGTGATAGGGGCGGGGAATTGGCATATTGGTTCAATGCTACTGGGTACGAGACTTCTTTCTGTGGCTGTAAGTAAAACTCCTAAGAACTTGACCTTTGTCTGAGCCACCAGGATCTTTGATTGTGAAACAACATAACCCAACGAGGATAGGTGGTTTAATAACTGGATCACATCATCCCTGTTACTGGGCTTGTCAGGACTCGCTACCAATATGTGATCTACATACTGCACTAGAGTGGAACCATGCTCCAATGTCAAGGCCTGGAGTTGGGTCTGCAGACATCTGGAGAAGAGTGTAGGTGAGTTGACGAAGCCCTGAGGCAGTCGGGTCCAGGTATACTGCTGTCCATTGTAAGTGAAGGCAAACAAATATTGGCTGTCAGATGCGAGTGGAAGGGCAAAGAAAGCGTGCTGAAGGTCAATTATGGCGAAGACCCGGGCTCGAGCTGGTATTTGAGCCAGTATGTGGGCAGGGTTAGGGACGAGAGCATGTAACGGCTGTGCGATGGCATTGATTGAACGTAAATCCTGTACTAATCGGTACTGGTCTGGTTTGGCTGGTTTAGGCACAGCAAGTATGGGGGTGTTACATTCTGATTGGCAAGGGACGAAAATACCCTGTTGCAACAGCTCTCGGATTAATTTGTCTATAGACGGGGCAGCTTGGGGTTTCAGGGGGTATTGCCGAATGGAAGGAACTTTACATGGTCCTTAATCGTTACCTGAATGGGTGTAACATTTGTCTTTCCCACTTGTGATAGGTATTCCGCCCAGACCTGTGGATTGACATATTCCAAAACGTCACATCCCCGGTGATGCTGAAGTCGAGTGTTAATTGTTTCAGGGACCTCAAAATATTTTATGGAAGTGCCGTCTGGCGTGACTTGAAGTGCGTACTCTCTTGGATCTGAATGATCCACTGCCCTCCTTACCATAGGCCCCAGATCCTTGGCATGGTACTGGTCGTGGACCTGACATGTAATATGAGAGCCTACAGAAGCTGACTGGCCATAAATGTGGTGGTATTGTAACAAAGTCGGCTGTACCTTCTTTTCCCGTGACTGTGGCTGTAACCTTGACTGGCCATTCGGTCCCAATTAACGGCCGGTATTTGTCCTCCAACTCCCTGTTTTGTCCGGTTCTGTTATAGGCCAGGGTAACGTGATGCAGTGAATGTTCAATGTCTAACGTCCACCACTGGGGAGTGATAGAAATATAGCACTGTTGTCTCATCCTCCATGATTGAACCGTTACCCCTTCGTCTCCGCACTCTAGCTGTAGCTGGAAGATACACAGTAAAACTCGTGCCAACAAGTTACAGTCCAATCCAGTAGTCACCACAAACTGATGATCCACAGACTTATTCGCGTAAGTGACTGTCACAGGTTCAGAAATAGGATACTCACACACCTGTCCTTGGAACCCCGACAAATGCTGGGTGTGGTCGGATAGTGGTAGTCAAAGTTCTGATTGCACCGAAGACATGGCTGCTCCAGTGTCGATTACGATTGGGCAGTGTTGAGCTCCTATCTGCTGAGAAATAGTAAGTTCCCTGTCCGATTGGAGAGTCCTTATGACTAAATTAGCTAGTCAATCCTGTGTTGGGAAAAGGTTTGCCTGGGAGAAGTCAGTGTATCTCGTCTGTCCTCCCCTTGGTGGGTACCCCCTCCTTTGGGTTGGATAGTCTCCTTCTGCTGCTCGTCTTTTAAAGGGGCATTTCTGTTGCCAGTGATCTGCACGGCCCCAATTAAAACATGCATTGCTCCCTCTATATCTGCCCCGTCCTCTTTTCCCAGTTGACCAATGGCCCCTCAGAGGGGGCGGCAGTTCTGAAGCTGTTGGTGCATACGGTGGGCCATAAAGAGGAGCTGAGGGTCCACTTGGGTGGGTTTGATATCCTCCCCCGTGTTGATCCACCCACCCAAGGTCACAATATTGGAGTTCCAGCTGGTAAGCCACCGTTTCTGCCGCTGGTTGGGGTCTCAGATCATCCTTTTTCATTACATACTTTGTAACTGAGCCTCATTCCTGGCCTACACCCTCCTTCCAATAACATCTGGCTGCCCTGGCCTTCTGAGAAGGGTCGTTCTCTGTCCAATTCATGTTATTATTTTTCACGGCAGGAGCCACGGAAGGTGGTAGGCAATGCATTAACATAGCAAAATATTGAGGGGAATTCTCACACTTTTGGTACGGCAAGTCGTCTGACTGCCCCCGGTCGATTTAATTAAAACGTTCCAGAAATTCCTCTGGCTCTTCAGTCTTTTTAGGTTTGAGGTCTAAGATAGCAGAAATGTTGATGGGCTTTTGAAATATGACATTCAACGCATTCAGGATTTGTGCCTGTCTATCATCGTCCAAAGCATGGGCTTGCTGAAGTGCGTCGTGGCTAGCATAATTCAAGTGATTGAGATGATTGCGGTACTCTGCTGGGGTTAAAACCTGCTGGACTAGGGTCCAGAGGTCCCTTGAATCAGCTTGATAAACTGAGATGGTAGTTCTCAGATAATCCACGAAAGCAGCAGGAGATTTCTTCCTGCCTGGGATTGCAGCCAGAATAGCCATTGTCTCACTGGGTCTCCATGGGAAATGAACGTCTATCGTGGGCTGGGCGGCCGCCGTTACAGCATCAGAGTTTGGTGTTTTCCTAATCGGCAACTGTCTCAGAGTCTCACTAGGCAGCGCTTGAGCGGATTCCTCTGGCTCTTCAAAGGCTTTGACGTCCTTCCCTGCCACTAGGGGGAGCTCCAGCTCCTCAGAACCATTCCCGTCCTCTTTCTTTGTTCTCATACCTTTCTGTCCTACCATATCGGTCTGAACGGATCTAGGTGGGATGCGTGATTGTTTCTGGTTAGGATCAGGCCCCTCTCTCATTGTCCGAGATCGGGTCCTAGAGCTAACTGGGCTTGTTGAACAGAGCTCCTCTTCTCTAACAGACAGTGAAGATGCTGAAATAGGACTCAAGCTATCTACCAAAGCGGCTGGAGAGGTTGGCATGATTTGAATCTGGGGAGCAGTGACTGGATATAAATTATGATATCCTGGTGGTTCCGGAATTAGTGCAGACAATGCTACTGGTGCAGTCGGGACTCTAGCCGACATGGTCCAATTTTCTAGGTCCTCATCTGCCTCTGTCAATGCAAGGCCAGCCATTGAACTTTGTAGCCCATTTTTTAAACTCGATCCCACCCTCTTTTTACTTGGGCGTTTTTTGAATGCACACTCCTGTTTCAAGATCTCCAGAGTTTTCTGGTTCCCCCCTTCACTAATTGGAATTCCCATTTTAAGGGATTTTCTTGCCAACTTGATAACATGATCTTATCTATTTCGTCTTGACAATATTGTCTCCATAATCCAATTAATGCTTTTGCTTTCATACTTTGGCTCTTTTACCAGTTTTTCCCCTGAATTTTCTTAATGATGTCCAGGTCTTTAGTGCCCCCTAGTGGCCATTTGTCATCCAATTTGTTCCTTAAGGTTGCTGACATTTTCCTAAAATCTCTCGCTTTATCTGGATAAATATCACATAATAGTTGCAATGGCGTGCCTGGATCATTCGTGTTATCCAAGCAATTCCCCATAATCTCAAACTAGTTCTCAAGACTGCGTTTTTTCACCACGACAGTCCAAGGATTCAATTTTAGCTTAATCAACTATAGTTTCCAAAACACTCACACGTGGAATTAAATCAATTCCAAAACACACACACCTGGAATTAAACCATCATCCGATGTCCCATCAACTCCAAAACTACACACATGTGGAATTAACCATCAATTCGATGTCTCATCAATCCCAAAACTACACACATATGGAATTAAACCATCAATTCGATGTCTCATCAATCCCAAAACTACACACAGATGGAATTAAACCATCAATTTCGATGTCCCATCAATTCCAAAACTAACCCAAAACCGAACCATCAATTATGAAATCCTATCAGTTAAATATTCTAGTCCCCAGACTGACCTTTGATTTTGTTGAGACTATCTTTCCGTACCAACCGCGAGTGACCAGACCAATCAGACCATAAGAGGGGAAAATCAATGCGCAGTCATTTTCCAGCTAAACATTGTGGGCCCTTTTCCACTTTCCTTGTCCAAAATCAGTCTAATTCTGATTTTGTGGTTGGTCGGTAACGGTCTGGAGAAATCCCGGGTTTCGGCACCAAATGACAAATGTTGAATTCTTTACCCATCAGTCTGGCCTCAATACAATTCGAGATGGATTTGTAGGCATAGTATTATTTATTTTTAACCAACTTGCAAGACTGACTCGCTTCACAAAGACCCAGAACACAAGCCGCCTCCTGGATCTTCCGAATCGAGTGCTATTGGAGACAAAGGAATCTCTACAAATACATTCAAATGGCATCAGGTTTCACATACATGATTCCCACAGGGCATTCTATACCCCTCTTGACCTGGCCATACATCCTAATTGGCTCACTTCTCATTCCTTAACCCTGGGCCTCTTATTACCCAGTATCCTTTTCTCCTCCTCCATCAGACACCCCTCCCCCCTTCCTTGCCATGCTTTCTGAAATCCTTTGTCTGTGAACTCACTAGAATTAGACTGGCCTCGATCTACATTACTGTAACTAATATATTTAAACTAACTATTTTATATCACATTTGTCAAAGGTAGGTATGTGATGGTGAGTGGTAAGCTGCAGGGGTGCGGGTGGTATTATTGCATATATATGCCCCAAATTGGGAAGATGCCGGATTTATGCGGCGCATGCTGGGCCGGATTCTGGACCTGGAGGCAGGGAGCTTGATAATGGGGGGGGGACGGGGACTTTAACACGGTACTGGATCCAGCATTGGACCGCTCCAGGTCCAGGATGGGTAAGAGGCCGGCGGCGGCCAAGGTGCTGAGGGGGTTTATGGACCAGATGGGAGGAGTGGACCCATGGAGGTTTGTCGGGCCGGGGGCCAGGGAATTTTCTTTTTTTTCCCACGTCCATAAAGCCTACTCCCGGATAGACTTCTTCGTTATTAGCAGGGCATTAATCCCGATGGTGGAGGACACGGAGCATTCGGCCATAGCCATCTCAGACCATGCCCCGCATTCTGTGGAGCTGGAGCTAGGGGAGGAGAGGGACCAGCGCCCCTGTGGCACCTGGATGTGGTCTTGCTGGCAGATGAGGAGGTGAGCGGGCGGATCCGGGGGTGCATTGAAAATTATCTGGAGGCTAATGATAATGGGGAGGTGCAGATGGGAGTGGTCAGGGAGGTGCTGAAGGTGGTGATTAGGGGAGAGCTAATCTCCACTAGGGCCCACAAGGAGAGGAGGGAGAGGAGAGAGAGGGAGAGATTAGTGGGGGAGATTTTAAGGGTGGATAGGAGGTATGCAGAGGTCCCCGAGGAGGGACTACTCAAGGAGTGACAAAGCCTCCAGGCCGAGTTCGACCTGTTGA